>NC_138770.1:167625496-167705496 GCF_965119305.1 Pelophylax lessonae | reverse complement strand
GTATATGTGTAATTACACCCCAAAATACATTCTGCTGAGTACAGGAATACTACATGTGTGATAATTTTTGGGAGCCTAGCTGTGTACGAGACCCCAAAAACCAATCACCGCCTTTAAGCTTTCTAAGGGCGTAAATTTCACATTTTACTTCCTCGCCGCCTATCACAGTTTCGGAGGCCCTGAAATTTCAAGATAGCACAAACCCACCCCTCCACCCCCAAAATGACCCCAGTTTGCAAAGTAGACACTCTAAGCTATTTGCTGAGAGGCATGGTGAGTCCATGGAATATTTTATGTTTTGCCACAAGTTTTAGGAAAATTATTATTATTTATTCATTTTTTTTTGCACAAAGTTGTCACTAAATGATATATTGCTCACTGCTTACACATGCCATGGGTATATGTGAAATGACACCCCAAAATACATTCTGCTGCTTCTCCTGAGTATGGGGATACCCCATGTGTGAGACTTTTTGGCAGTCTACCCGCATACAGGACCCCGAAATCCAATCACCTCCTTCAGGTTTTTTAAGGGCCTAAATTGTTGATTTCACTCCTCACTACCTATCACAGTTTCGGAGGCCATGAAATGCCAAGACAGCACAACCCCCCCCCCCCCACTTCCCAAATGACCCCTTTTCACGAAGTAGACACCCTAAGCTATTTGCTGAGAAGCATATTGAGTGTTTTGCAGATCTCACTTTTTGTCACAAAGTTTTTAAAATTGAAAAAAAGAGGAAAAAAAATGCATTTTCCTTATCTTCTTCATTTTCCAAAATAATAATGAGCTGCAAAATACTCACCATGCATCTTAGCAAATACCCTGGGGTGTCTACTTTTCGAAAAGGAGTAATTTTGGGGGTTTTGTGCTATCTTGGCATTTCATGGCCTTTAAAACTGTGATAGGTAGTGAGGAGTGAAATCAACAATTTACGTCTTTGGAAAGCCTGAAGGCAGTGATTGGTTTTTGGGGTCCTGTACGTGGCTAGACTGCCAAAAAGTCTCACACATGGGGTATCCCAATACTCAGGAGATACAGCAGAATGTATTTTGGGGTGTCATTTCAAATATATTCATGGCATGTGTGAGCAATATATCACTTAGTGACAACTTTGTGTAAATAAAAAAACAAATAAAATAAAAAAATAATTTTCCCGAAACTTGTGGCAAAATATAAAATATTCCATGGACTCACCACTATGCCTCTCAGCAAATATCTTGGAGTGTTTACTTTGCAAAATGGGGTCATTTGGGGGGGTTTGTGCTATCTTGAAATTTCAGAGCCTCCGAAACTGTGACAGGTAGTGAGGAAGTAAAATAAGCATATTACGCCATTAGAAAACCTGAAGGTGGTGATTGGTTTTCAGGGTTCCATACATAGCTAGGATACCAAAAAGTCTCACACATGTGGTATCCCTGTACTCAGGAGAAGCAGCAGAATGTATTTTGGGGTGTCATTTCACATATACCCATGGCATGTGTAAGCAGTAAGCAATATATCATTTAGTGACAACTTTGTGCAAAAAAAATTAATAAATAATAATAATTTTCCTAAAACTAGTGACAACTTTGTGGGCGGAGACGCAGATCACGCACAGCCAATCCGGAAAGAGGAAGGGAGCCTATAAATTATTTCCACTTTTGGGTGGAGCTGAGAGGGAGACGTGTGTGGAGGAGCAAGATGGCGAGTGCCAGAGTGATCCAGAGCGGCTATCCCACGTGTTGGTGGAGATCCTGCGGAGCAGACCGGAAAGCTGACATGGACCCTATGGGATACAGGGGTGCGATTGGTGCCCGATGGAAGACTGGCGTTGTGTACTGGAGCAGGCGTGGAACATTTGGGTCTGGTATGTAGTCAGTGTCTGAATGTTACCATGAAGATGCAAGTGCGGGGCCAGTGCGGGCATTGTGGAAATCTGCTGCTGCGGGCAGAGAGGAGCGAAGGTCAGCCCAGAAAATTGAGTGTGACATGGGAGACCGGGGTCACCCATGCCCTGTCGGCTGCGGAATCGGGACTCTTTGTGGGCAGAGGAAGAGAAGTGCTCAGAGTGTTAGTGGAACTAGGCTCTGCGACATCTGCTAGTACTACAGTGTGCAAGATGAGAGAAACTCGAATGTCCGAATCCGTGTGCATGCAGGTAGTGAGGAACGGGGAGCAGCCACCTAAAGTACAGAAAACTGCAGTGGCAGACACCTGATCTGCTCCAACAAAGGCGGAGAGGAGTAGATAGCCTGTGGTGACTGAGGCTGCAAGTGTGTAGCAAGGAATAGGCCAGGGTCATCGATGTGCGGTCTCCCAGGATCCAATATCGTTATGGATCCTTGGAGGCAGGGATGGATGTATGGAAATCAGAGGAAGAGACTGAGTGGGACTGGGGGTCGCATAATCGGAGCAGTTCGGCCAGTCCAGGTGTTCCTGATGAGGAGACTAGGGATTCTGTGGTGCGTGGACAGTGCACCAAGAATCTGGGGTTCGGTGAGGCCTACTCTAATCGGGTCCCAGATCTATCCCTTCCTCAAAACTATGCCCGGGCTCGTGACCAAAATGAGGACTATGCAACACTCATCATCAAGGAACAGACCCCGTATTCCCCACCTGGGAGAGGCGACAGACAAACCCTCCCCAGGTTCTTCAGGATGCAATGGCTGATGCAGAGGAAGGTGGCCTTAGAATATGGGTATGATTACCCCTATGCTCCAAGGGAGATTATGTTAGAGATTGAGGCCAAGAGAGAGGCCTGGTGTGACGAGGCTGTGTGGGACTTTCTCTATGTCCCGAAACCCCACCGCAACAAGTCAAGGCCGGAGTTGTGGAAGATCTTCCAGTCTGTAAAGGCAAATTGGAACTTTGGGCGGCTATCTATATAGACTGAGTAGAGGTTCCCCACCCAGACAGGTCTGGCCAGGCCTGGTTAATCCGTGTGATAGATTCAGAGGGAAAAGTTGTGCGAGTCCCCCACCCTGACTATTATTGCTAAAGACACAATACGCTGAATTTAGTGAGGCTGGCTTGAATGTGCTTCTTTGCTGCAAAAAAGAAGAAAGGCTGGATGGCTCTGATATAAAGTGTATAGGAAAGTTCCAGTTCATCTTGTTGCTAGGGCCCAAGCCCTATTTCCAATGTCCCTTCCCCTTCTATCCTTGCCAGAGGGGTTGGGAAATCTACAGTCACCACTATTAAGTGGTTCTAATAAAGAGGGCCAACCCTCCAACTTTTAAAGAGAAGAGACCTTTGTTAAAGGAGGACTCCAAAAAGACTGTAACTGTGCTAACAAGGAGATCCTTTTGGCCATCGGGCCATGATCCTGTATCACCTCAAGTTGAAAGGACACTCTGTGGAGTAATTTAGGCTATCGGGCTGAAGAGGAGGAATCTCTGCAAAGAGACTCTTTTCATAAAGATGCCTTGTGGAGATCCTTTTGGGCCAATGGTCCAGGAATATAACTTTTTTGGGTTGCTACCTAGGAGGAATGGGTAGTGGCCCGAAGTCTCTTTGATGGGGGTTGCCCTAGTGCAAGGGGCCCCTGAAGTGACTGTTGATCACCACGTGTAAGAACAGGTTGCTCAGGCTCCAGCAAACAAAATCATGTTTGGAGAAGACATGTTGCCTCAGTGCTGCAGGTGTGAGGGACACTGCGAGCACTAGTCTAGTGGACTCTGCATGTCTTCGTGACCTGGTGGGAAGTGGCTAGTGGTAGATAGTTAGTCTACAGGGTTTAGTCATCACCTTGGAGAAGTGAAACTGAACGGGTCAAGACTACAGGAAGGGTCATCTACCAGGCTCTATAGTCAGGGATTTTGGGTGAGAAGGTCGCCTCCACGGAGGGGGCCTTCTCACCATCTTAAGACAGAAATGTGATTGCTCAAATGTATAATTTACAGAAGTGCCTAATTTTGTTTTTTCCTTTGTAGGTTGTATGAGAAGTAATGTTGTAGCTAGTTAGTTAGGATGCCATATTTACCCACCTAACAGAGTTTTGTTTGGTACGGGGTGCATTACATTAATGCACCTAATGTGTATTATATTTTGTACAGAGATATATATATATTTTTTCACGTAATTTATTAATTGTAAATTTGTTCTTTTCCCTTTCCCCCTTCTCCAGGTTAGTGGGATACTCCGTTAAAATTTTTGGTAGGGGACATTGCTCATTTGGTGGGGGGTGGATGTAGCACCCTCCTATTCAGGTGCTAGGCAAGAGAGTGTAGTTTTGTCTCTCTCTGCTCACCAGAAGAACAACAGGCAAAATATTTGTGCACTCTGCTTATCAGGGAGCAGAATTTGGTAGTTAGGTCTACTCAGTGTGCCCAGTGTGTGATTAATCTGGTCTCAGGGAGTGTCCCCAGCTGATTCAATGGGAGGCACATTGGATGCTGGAGGAAACTTGACCAATGACACACAGGCTTTAGGTACTGTCCCAGGGGTTGGCACAGACAGTGGTGCATTATGGGACAGGGTATAAAAAGCCATGTGCACGTGAGGTAGAGTCTTTTGCGGGAAGCAGAGTCCCAGAAGGAGGGTGGCAGCTGCCTCCTCTTCTGCAGAAGTTGATGGTGGTCACAGGCAGTCGGCTTGGTGTACTGGTGGTGTGAGGCTGAACCCAGAGGTACAGGAGAGCTGACTACAGGAGTTGGGTCATTGGAGAATCTGAAAAAACAGTGTAGTGAGTACAGAGGAACTTGCCCAGGGGTCTGCCCAGGTAGGGGCCCACTCCGGAGTGTAGAGTCAGTGGAGGGGTGACAACTAGCCCAGAGAGAAAGGGGGTACTATGGGAGTACCCTGAAGAAAAATACTTTAGGAACACGTATCTCATCTTCATTCAAGTGGCAGGATGAAGTAGCGGCCTTGCCGCATCCTTAAGTTAGAAGTCCTCAGCTTTGTGAATAGTTAACAGTTGGAGTATCCCACTCATCCCTTCTCCCATCCCAATTTCAATAAAACCACAAAAACAACATCCCCTGGACTGATCTTTGACTGAGCCAAGAACTTAAAGTGTTAAGTTTCTGCAAACAGTTGCTATGGGTAACCGAGGGGAATCCCTAAAGTGTAATATCCAGCAGCCCTCTAGGGGGAAAGTACTACATTTATGAACATGAAGATACTTTGTGTCCCTGGATGTGCAAGAAATAAAATCAGATTTTTGGTTTGCCTTTAAATACCTATTCTTGTTGTATAACTGGAGCCTTACCTAAAAAGGAAGGGTTTTATCTGGAAGGGGTTTCCAGTCTTTTTGCTAGTGTCAGAAACACCTGAAGATGGCAGGCAAACCCTATTATTATGAATTGAAAAATGTTCCGTGTCCTGTGATGTACTCCAAGAAAATTTTACAGGCAAGCCAAAAATCTGATTTTCCAGCTTTAGGCCCCTTTCACACAGGCGGACCGTTCAGATCCGCCTGTCAGTTTTTTTTGCGGATCTGAACGGTCCCCCCATGCATCTCTATGGGGGATCGGATGTCAGCGGAGACATGTCCACTGACATCCGATCCGATCCCTCAAATCTGGACGGATGGAAACCCTATTTTCCATCCGTCCAGCGGGTCGGATCAGATGGGATCAGATGAGAACGGACCGACGGTCCGTTCCCATCCGATTTCCCCCATAGAGATGCATGGGGAACTGACAGCTGTGTCTCCGCACACAGCGCGGAGACACAGCTGTCATCCTCCTGCTCAGCGGGGGATCGGCGGCTCGATCCCCTGCTGAGAAAAATGGAATCTGTCCGACGGACGGATAGTGTGAAAGGGGCCTAAGAAATATCTAGGAGGATGTTCAGCATGCTAGATTGAAAAAAGCAGAAAGCAGTACAACAGTTTTTTTGTATTTTTTTTTTTATAGACAAGGCTCCATTGTATTCAGGTATGTTAATGAAACTGATACCATTTTTAAACAAAAACGTTTATTGTGCATGAACAGAACCAACATTGCCAAAAAAAGTGAAAGTGCATTACAAAATGTTTGGTAAAGCTCGTACACTAAATACAATTTGACATTAAAGCCACAAGAGGACATCAAACCACAATTAAAACAAATGTGAGTAAACTCTTCCTCATATGAAAGCTGGTAAACAGATAGCATGGCTAAGCGTTTAATCTTGGAGTAAGTCCTTCATACACCATGTGTTCTGCAGAAGTCATGTAATCGATTTAGGCATCTTTCCTAACAACCATACAATGTAAGGTTTACCCTAAATATAAAATAATGGCACTTGCCAAGTATCAAAAGCACTGGTTGAAAAAAAAATGGATTAATTATTTTCATTGTGCATATGGAAATGTTGACCAAAAAGGGGACAAAGTCACTGTAGGTATGGTGAGTCTACAGTTTCAGTGAAGACAATCAGATATAGAGTTATCATTATTCGTGGGAGCAGATGGCCTAATTGTGTAAGGTACTGATATAGATAGGAATTGTGTGGACCATGTTGGGATGGTAGCAGATGACCTATCAAATTTGATTAAAGTTTATCTAAACCTTTAAGTTTTGTGTAGTTTAGGGAATGGTATAATCACTGTAGGTTTCCTCTCATAATCTGTCCTTGTTACATCAGGAACCAAGACAAATAGAGTGAATATATCCCCAGCAGGTGACATCAACAGCAATAGAAAACTACCAACAGAGGTTCTAAATTTTCTCACATGTATCCAAATTGGAATAAAATGGTGTTTGAACACAGAAACGATGCTTGCATGGTAAGTCATTCATCCAATATATGTTTTTATCAATACTGTTATTACTAAAACTATAGCTTAATATGAATTCAAACTTTTTGCACTTATAAAATCCAGTTAGCAAATAAATACATACAATCTATAAAAACTAGCTTAATAAAAAAACACATAAATACAGAATTGTCTCCTGGAAGCAGATGCATTGTTTGAGAACAGTCTTTAGGGGGCAGTCCAGCTGTGGCCTAGTGCAGAATATTCTTGCATTTCGTTCTCTTATGAGGTTGTTTGAACAGTGGTTGTTGCTGTGGACAGAAACCAGGGGAGCGTCATAGGCTGAAAAAAAAAAAGGTGTGAAGTAAGTGTGATGTTCTACAGACATGTGTTGCTATACTTATTTTCCAAGAAGTAGCAGGCCCATTATATTGTGGTAATACTGAGTTGCTGTAGGTATGAATAATGCGTCATTTTGCAAACACCTCTAACCATAAGACCAAGCTTATATTTACAATGACTGATAGATTTGTTTGTTTGCCCTATATTGACTCAAATAAATACAGGGACAAAAAACATGGGTTCAATTTATAGCCAAAGCACCCCCTGCATGCTGGAGCCAATCAGCCGTGCTCTAACTCACTGAGCAGCCCTGTTGATTGGAGCAGTATGAAGGGGGGCATGTTGGACCACTGGTAACCTGGACCATCGTGTTCTAGATCTGGGGTTGGACTTGTATTTTACTTTTACTCTTTTCTTCAGCACTTAAAGGAGTTGTAAAGTAAGAAGGTTTTTTTTATCTTAATGCATTCTATGCATTAGGATAAAAAAACCTTCTGTGTGCAGCAGCCCCCCTTGACCCCCTAATACTTACCCGAGGTCCCTCTCTGTCCAGGGATGTCCATGAGTGTCTCAGCGGTCCGAGATTCACCCTCCAGCCAATCAGGAGAGAGAGAGGGGGCAGGGCTGGATCGGGGCTCCGTATCCCTGCACACAGGGAGCTGTGACTTGGCCCGGGTGCCCTCATAGCAAGCTGCTTGCTGTGGGGGCACGCAACCGGAGGGAGGGTCCAGGATCACAAAAGAGGGACCCGAGAAGAGAAGGATCTGGGCTGCACTGTGCAAATCCACTGCAACAGAGCAGGTAAGTATAACATGTTTTTTTATTTTTATAGGAAAAAAACAAGACTTTACAATCACTTTAAGGAGTGGAAAGCCTAAAAGCGTAAAGGAGCAGCCAATGTATTACTGTTTGCGCAGCCTGGTTGTGCAGGCTGGTTGCATTACTTTGATAAATATAGAGTATTCAATTGGGATTTAACCTAACAATCTTAAAAATAAAAAAACTAAATGAAACCTGATGTTTACGTATGGCAATTTTTACATAGATACATTGGTCCATCTTGAACCAGTGTAAGTATGTATGTGCTATATCCGTGGAATCCTCTACTACAGTGATCTGCAGTAGCCTCGCTTTTGGGTCCCATGTGAATGTCTGCCCTGCTGCATTGTGAACATGTTCTCACGGGATGGGTGCCATTCAGGGAACACTTTGCATTCTCTCAGTGAGTGCAAAGCGTTCTCTAATTGGACAAGGTAAAGACGGCGGGCATCACAATCTTCACCATATGCAATTTGGGAACACTTTGAATCCATTGAGAAAATGCAAAGTGTTCGCTGACTGGCTTCTGCCGAGCACAGGACCCAGAGGCTATCAGAAATCACTGTAGTAGCATTGCCTACTATAGTGCTTTCCAATTTCCTCGGGGATTCCACAACTATGGCACATACTTACATGGGTCCAAGCTAAAAATTGCTATATCTAAACTTCAACGTTAAACTGTACCCAATACATAACATGATAATTGTTGGTTATCAGAAGGGATCTTTGGTGACCGTTAGCCCATAGCCTTGACCATGATCCACTCTTGTCCCCACCACACCCCACCTGCTCGAGGACAGTTCCAAATTACAAACTTAGCACTTTCTGACTTTTAAAGTGACTGAACCCCTGGCAGAACTGACCCCAAAATAGGAAAGTATCAGATGGGCCCCCATTTTGTAACTGTCCCACACTTTCACAGACCCCAGCAAAAACCTTAACCCAGCAAGCTGCTGTGGCATTCTTGAAATTTGACCTCATTTTTAGACATAAATGAAGGAGGGAGGGTGGGACAACTTTTTTCTTCTGTTGACCTTCCTGGAATAATCTTTTAGCAGCACCAAATTTTCTACTCCTGCGGCTCCTGCCTACCACCTGACCATTAAGCACTAGTAAAATAAGGCCTCCTTGTCCCACACTGTTGTCCTACATTTTATGTAACTTTATGTTTTTTAGATCTGGCTTTACATATGTGCCATTAGGCAGTTTTTTCCCTGTACAAATCTTGACTACACTTTGTTATTATCAGTAAGGAAGATAATTTCATGTAGTATTATTTAGACTTGATCAAAATATTCTAAACCAGGTGAAGGCTAGGCTAATGAGGAAATGTCAATTAAAGAGCTATTCCAAACACGGGAGTGTTACTTAGGCTAGGCTCATCATTAATTAAAGGCACCCCCATGCTCCTTGCTAACGTGCATGTTTCTGCATGGCAAAAAGCATGGTAACCAATGCGCTTTGGTGCTGCATGATTTTTTAAAAAGATCATTAACTTTTTCTGTGTTATTTTGGCATGTCAGGAAGCATATTATCTGGTACATGTATATGATTGAATACAAGGGGTTATACTGGCTGTAAGCCATACCCTGGTATCAAAATGTTCAGCCGGCAATAATCTAACAATTTAAAGCATTCCTAGCAGTTAATCAGCAGCTGGATTGCTTTTACAGGTGTAATTTTTTTCCATGCTTTTTTTTTTTTTTTTTTTGCTTTTAAGTGTAGATGTGAGATCTGAGGTCTTTTTGACCCCAGATCTCACATTAAAGAGGACCTGTCCTGCTTATTTCTATTTCAAGGTATGTTTACATTCTTTGTAATAGAAATAAAAGTGATCAAAATATTTTTTTTTTTAAAGGGAAAGTGTAAAAATAAAAAATGAAAAATGTAAAATAAATAAGAAAAAAAAAAATCACTGCGATCGTTAGAGCGAGAGTATTAATTCTAGCCCTAAGCTAGCCCTAGTTCCTCTGTAACTCTAAACTCGTAACCTGTAGAAATGTTTAAAGTGTCGCCTTTTGAGATTTTTAGGTACCAATGTTTGTTGCCATTCCACGAGTGTGTGCAATTTAGAAAGCATGACATATTGGGTATCTATTTACTCGACGTAACATTATCTTTCACATTATAGAAAAAAATTGGGATCAGTTTACAGTTTTCTTATTTTTTAATTCAAAAAAGTGTATTTTTTTCCCAAAAAAATAGCATTTGTAAGACTGCTGCGCAAATACGGTGTGACATAATGTTTTGCAACAATCTCCATTTTATTCTCTAGGATTTCTGCTTAAAAATATATAATATTTGGGGGTTCTAAGTAGAGTTTTAGCAAAAAATACTGATTTTAAATTGTAAACAACAAGTGTCAGAAATAGGCCTGGTCCCTAAGTGCTTAAATAAATAATAATAAAAACATTTTTAAAGCCCCCCCACCCCTCGATCCCCCCATGGTCACACACAGAGGAAAATGCATTTGTAGGTCACACACGCCTATGTAAACGGTGTTCACACCACACGTGTGGTACTGCCGGGAGTGTTTTAGCAAAAGCAATGATTCTAGTGATTGACCCCCTTAGTAATGTACCTCTAAACTGGTAACCTGTAAACATTTTAAAAGTGTCGCTTATGGAGAATGTTAAGTATTGTAGTTTGTCACCAAACCATGAGTGTGCGCAATTTTATAAGGAGACATGTTTCATGGTTACATGGATGGTAAGGTTGAATAAAGGTACCAGTCCATCCAGTCCAACAAGTTCAACCTGTGTGGGTGTGTGTGTTAGATATTTCTTTACTCGCATAACATCCTCTTTTACATTTTACCCAACATTGGGATATATTTTATGTTCTTTTGCAATAAAATTCATGAAAGTGTATTTTTGTTTTCTTTAAATTGCGTTTGAAAAAACACTGCGCAAATATCGTGTGACAAAAAATTGCTATGACCACCATTTTATTCTCTATGGTCTCTGCTAAAAACAAATATATAAAGTTTGGGGGTTCCGAGTAGCTTTCTAGCAAAAAAAAAAGCGGTCCATTTTCATCCGGTCCCCCCATACAGTTCTAAGAGTTCTAGCAGGAGCTCTAAAACTTCCCTACTCTATACAAGCTTGAGGTCATTGTAGGCCTATTAGTGCACTTGCGACATTGTAGCCGTATTAGTGCACTCTACTCTATACAAAACTATATGCCTCACCTCATACATAAAGTCACACATAAAGAATCTGCCTGCCTTGTATTTATACACATCTAGCCAATCAGTGCAGGTGAAATATAAAAAAGTATTGGTTGCAATATACACAACACAAAGGCGTAGAAATACAAAAAGGTGAGTAAATATGTATTACAATAGGCTCAATCCACAAAGCTTTAACACAAAGATAAGGATCTTTTTTTTCCAGCCATGTGACTGTAAGTTTTACATTTCACTGTACTCAGCAGAAAATAACCATCCCTTTTAAAAAAAAAAAATAAGGATCTTTATCCCGACGTGTTATCTTTGTGTATAGAGCCTTTTTGAAAGCCACTGTATGTTACATTAGAGCTGCAGCTAGTTATAAGTTCCCCAGTTTTTTTCATTTATCCTGTTTTAAATATCATTCTATCACTTTTTTCTGTCTACTTTGTATCTAGCATTCTTAAAGTAAATGAATGGAAGGTAAAAACTTGTAGAGCCGGTTCTAATCCACACAGTGTATAAACAGCCGATTACATCATTATGTAATTTACAAGTCAAAGGCAGTGCTGAAGCTTTGGTCACAGGGACTTCCCCATATGGGACCACTGTGGGGCTTTCCAGGTTTCGTAATCACGGTGTGAGCTTTAAGGCAAATTATTTATTGGAGTGGCGTTTTTTTAGATGTTTTATTAAATTTAATTAAATGTATGAAAGATTACATCCCTCAAAATAACACTCCCTGCCTGGCCAGAGTCGAGTTATATTCAGCACAGCTATTTATTGTTTTTTGTACAGGATTTCACAAGACATGACATCATCTGATGAATACAGAGCACACAGGCTTAGTAACTGATATCCAGTAGCAGATAATACCCTACAGAGATCAGTTTTAATCGTATATAAAAATGGGTAATATAAACGGAAAGGAGGTGTAAATTAAATTAAGTAAATAATAAATTATATTTAAGTCCTTTACTTTTTTTTCTACTTGAAGCTGAACTCAACGTGGTAACATTTTTTGCATACTTAAGCTTAGTACACGCTGTCAGTTTTTTTTTTTTTTTTTCATTCAACCCAGTGGGCTGAACGAAAAAAAAAAAAACTGAAGAGCTAGGGAGGAGATCCTGTACTAACAATCCAATGTTAGTACAGCAATCTCCCCCGCTGAGCTATTGTGTTCTGACAGGTGAAGAGCGTGGGAGGAGATCCTGTACTAACAATCCAATGTTAGTACAGCAATCTCCCCCGCTGAGCTATTGTGTTCTGACAGGTGAAGAGCTTGGGAGAGATCCTGTACTAACAATCCAATGTTAGTACAACAATCTCCCCCACTGAGCTATTGTGTTCTGACAGGTGGACGACCCCCCAGGTGGACGACCCCCCCCCCCCCCAGAATACACTGGTCAGTGCTCTCTGCTCTGCTAATTAGATGCCAATTGGCAGACCTTTTTCGGTCATACCCCTTTGACAGAAGCCGGACTGACAGTAGACACGGGCCGAATGTCAGGCGGTTTTATTGAACCGGCCGATACCACCTGGCCTTGGCTTAACATTGGTCCAGCTTGGCACAATGTAAATAATACATATCTGATTCCTGATGGGCTCCTAAGGGAAGCTAAAATCACTGTCATTGTTAGTGGTACTACAGCGATAGCTGTAATTATTCAGGGACTTCTCTATTCCATGTGAGCAATTTCCCCTCTGCACACCAATCCTAAAGAGATTGCTTCCTTGGCACAGTCGCCATCAATAGAATGCCTGGTATTTTTTTTTTTTATAATACAATGCATTTCCTGATTGGATGAATGGGGGATTGTAACATCTCCTCCCCACCTCTCCACCTTGTCCTATCAGAGAACTCATTATATTCATTGTAGAAAATACAAGGCATTTTATGAATGTGGGCTGGGCCAAGTGAGCAGAAGATCGTGGCTATCACTGTAGTAGCGCTGACTACTACAATGATTTTTCAGGTTTTCCAGTGTATACTTATTGTGTGCCAACCTAGACCAATATAATTATACAAAAATTGTAATTCCTGGAGTTCAGCTCTAATATATCTGTACAATGACTGTGCTTTATAAGAACCTGTTAGGTCTCTCAATCAAAAGGCCATTTACCGGGAATAAAAAAAGGTATTGTATTCGCCTTTACTGTGGCTATTTTCTCCTATTTCAGGTCTGTTCTAGCACTGAAGCCTCCTCTGCTCCCTACCATGTTTTGTGCCAGGTGAAGAAACGGATGGTGGCTGCAATGCTGGAATGGATGAGAGGTAGAAGACATGGTACCCCGGTCAGAGGAGAATACCATCTGTTTTCTTGCACAGGCCTTTTGATTCTGTTAGATACCTGTCAGGGTCTGTTCTCTCTCAGGGTAAGATTTATGAAACTCACTCATAAAAAGGGCTAATTGATTTGACCCCAGCAGTTGTATAAAAAAATATGCCAATCACACTGACCTACAGAGAGCTGCATCTTTCTATGAATCTACAGTTCAAACTGAGTCATGATAATATTAAATAGTGTTATGTAAAAATGTGAAATTTTTGAATAAAAACTCATAATAACTTACACTGCTTATAAAATATGTCATTGTGTCCTACCAGAGGCATAACTAGAACCTTCAGGGCCCCAGTGCAATAAACCATGATGGGCCCCCCGAACCCCTGGCCGGGGCCCTTCCCTTCAAGCCTGGGGCTCTTCCCACTAATCCTGGGGCCCTTTTCTCTCATTGCGTGGCCCTTTATTATGGTCCTGCAGCGGGACCCTTTCACAAGTTCTGCGGTGGGCCCCCTTCCTGCCATCTTGGGGCTTCCCCACGGTGGGGGAATGCCACTGCCCGGTCACAAGTGTGATCTTTGCGATCCTGGAAGTTCACCCACTGGTGTCAGTAGTTTTTATTTTTTGGTATTTTAACTGTATTATTTATTATCATTTTATTTTATTTTTTTACAACGTCACTGACTATTACTCTGTCCATTCACAAAAGGAAAGAGCTACTGAATTACATATTTACCGACCCCTTCCTGGTTCTCTTTTGTGACACACCCCTGCAGCAGCCGGCAGGAGAGGGGGGGAGGAAGCCGGCAGCACAGTGGGGGTGGGGGGGGGGGCCAGGGGAGCACACAGGGGCCCAGAGACAGCAGAACATAAGTGAAATGGATAGGAGGAGTGGCGGGGGCAGCACACAGAGAAACCGATGTCCTCCATTTTCCTCCTGCAGCTACAGGAGGAAGAAGGAGGACAGTGATTTCTCTACATGCTGCCCCCGCTGCCCCTCCTATCCAGGGGTACAGGGGAGCCACAACCCCTGTAGTTATGCCCCTGTTTCCTACTAATGCACCAGAATAAAGTGGCAACATAGCTTTACCACAACCCCACATCATAAAAAAATGCAAAATACAGATTGTGTGTTACAGGAAACCTTTCCTCAGGGTATTGCCATAGCTGACTTTTCATTCTAAACATGCTATTTGCTTGGTTGTTATGCTGTCCCCTCTGGCTTGCTTACCTTTGTTTTTCAGTAGGTGCAGCACAGCACAGTGATTCATTTTCTTTTCTGACTATGGAGATGAGGATTTCTAACTTTTCTGAAGTACATTGTTGTTACATATCAATGCCTCGCAACATTTTGAAACTAGTGGGAAAGCAAAACTTTAAAACAGAACTCTAGGAATTGATCTAGCTTGGCTTTGTGTAAGTATCCATATCTGATATTGGGAGGGCTGCTGGGGATGCTGAAAATCACTAATTAGCTACATACAGTGATAGCTCTGATCTTCTAGGTGCTGCTCTAGTGGCTTCTTTGCAGCACACTGAACACAGATCACTCATTCTGTACCACTGCCATTCAGAGTATACCTTGTATTTTTTCAATGAATACAAGGCTTCCTCCTCTCCCTCATCTAATCAGAGAACACTTTGTTATAATTAAAAAAAAAAAAAAAAAAAAAAGCATTGCGTTCTTTGAATGGTGAAAGTGTTGAACAATGACCCTCCGTGTTCAGTATGCATGGCCCCTGATAGGGAGGCTACCAGTCCTCCTGTAGGTGGCCCCGGCATATAGGGGGGCCGAAACAGAAGGAGGAATTACAGAAGGAAGCCCTGTGTGGCTCTCTGCAGCAGCTGAAAGCCTGTTTTTCTCCCTCCCTCCGGCTTTCAGTTGCTATAGGGAGAGGCACAGACACAGAGCATTGTTCCTGTAATTGTTTCCCCTGTCCCCTCCCTGTTCTGCCTGATCCCCCCGTGTGCCCCCCTGTCAGTCTGACATCACCCCCCGTCCCCCCCCCCCCCCCCCCGTCCTGTAAAAAAATAACAAATTGTAAAAAAAATAATTTGTAAGCATTGTAATAAATATTTTTAAAAAGTTGTAAAATAAAATAAAATCATTCTTTAAGAATGTAAAAAAAACAATTGAAAAATGGCTAATTCACACAGGTCCCTTATTATGTTTGTGCCCACTAATAATGATTTTAGTGTATTTTAAGTGAAAATATTGCTTATCTACAGTATATACGGGGAGGGTGGGTGGCCCTGCCAGGTAGGCTGTACAGGGTCCGATGATTTCTAACAGGAGCGCTGTCTGTATGTAGAGGGAAGGTTGCTGGGGTAGCACCCAGAAGATCATGGCAATCACTGTAGTAGTGACGACTAATACTATGATTTCCAGCATCTCCAGTTGTCCTCCAGATATCCTATATAGTTACTTACATGAAGTCAAGCTTGTATAAGTTTGAAAAAATATAATTTCTGCAGTTCTTTTTTAACAGTCCTGGCAGCCTTCAGTTTCAGTGCAGGGAACGTACTTGTAGCACCCTCCTAGGTGGGTGCTAGGAAAAGCATATGGGTGGCCCTGTCTGCTTATCAGAGGGGCCTTAGTTGTTCAGCTAGGCTGTCATGTGTTCTCAGGTGTGCCTGTTGAGCTTGGAGAGTCTCCCCACTGTGTTCAATGAGCTCTCTCATTGGACAGTGGAGGAAACCTGGCCAATAGCACACCAGGGCCTGTATCTATCCCAGAGGGCAGAATATGTCGCAATGCATCCTGGGATGGGGTATAAGTCTGAGGGGAGCACATGACAGAAGGTCTTTGGCGGAAAGCTGAGTCCGAGGAGGAGGGTGACCGCTGTCTCTCCTCCTGTTGGTGTGAGGAAAGGTGTCCTTGGCGGTCAGCCTAGAGGACAGAAGGTTGAGCTGAGCTGCAGAGAGGGATCCAGTGTGCTGAGGACCCTGGGGAGCTGTTGGGGCCAGAGTTTTCAGCAAAGCAGAGTCGTGAGTACTGTAAACTTCCCTGGGGTCTGCCTAGGATAGGAGACCACTTCAGGAGGTCAGAGGGATCCAGGAGCCAGCTAACCAGGAGGAAGCTTAGAAAAGGGGTGCCAGAGTCTAAACTCTGAAGAGAATTCTATGAGAAAGGGTGCCGGTGCGGGCCCTGAAGTGTTAAGAGTTGCAGCAGTGTTTACAAGTAGCTACCTCAGCCAGGAAGGCTAAAGGGAGCAGTACAGAGGACTTTTGAGTCACAAGGAAGTGTCTGAAGTCAGTTCAAGTCCACAGACAGCAAGATAGAGCTCACTTGTGCCAACGGGCGTTGACCGGCATTCAGCAAGCGTTAAAGTGGAGTTCCACCCTAAATTTATACTTACCTCCATCTTCTCGCTCCGGGTCACCTGAAAAACAAATGGATAATCGCAATTTTTTTTTTTTACTTACCTCGTTAGAAGAAAATATACTTACCTTACTTCCTCTTCCTCCCCTCGGCGGCCACGGCGAGTCGTCACTTCCTGGCATGCAATGATTCCTGGGAGCTGAACGTCATCGCTCCCAGGAATCAATGCGCCTGCACCGGCCCCGACGTCAGTTCCGGTGCAGGCGCCGTCATACCTTGCAAAATAGCTTCTGGGCATGCCCAGAAGCTGTGCAGGGATGACGCTGAGGCACCGGAAGTGACGGCGGGGCCGGTGCATCGTGGGACCAAAGAAGACGGAAGAGGACACAGAAGAGGATCGCTCTGGCTTCAAGCTGCCCACACCTGAGATGGCAGCGCTGGAGAATACATTTTCAAGGTAAGTATTTCTTCTTGCAGGTAAGTGCAACCCGGGACAGATCAGAGGCTAGCCATTGTGGAATGTACTAGCCCTGACTGTCCCGGGGGTATTTTTATTAAAAAAAAACGTTCACTGGGTGAAACTCCGCTTTAAGTCAGCGTCAAGAGTCCCAATCTATTGTGTATAGTCAAGCCAGAGGAGTATCCCACTCATTCCCTTCTCCCATTCGAGTTCCAAAAATAAATACAAAAACCAAAGATGCCGGACTGTTTATTGTCTCAGTGCTCACACTTGGAGAACATGCTTAAATGTGCTGTTGTTACTAGTGGTAACCCTGGCAGACCCTCATCCAGCACAATGGCTGGGAATTCTGCTACATACTGTATTGAAAGGCCTCTGAACCTCTGGTTATAATACACTGATCTCTAAAATGAGGCTACAAATGTATTTCATTTTAATACTTACCATATTTGTGTTATTTTTTATTTTCTTTTTGTTCTTGTTATTCTGCTTCTTTCCACCTTTTCCACGTTTTCCTCCCTTGCCACCTTTGTTACCCTTTCCACTCTTCGGTAGTTGGACAGTCCCTCCACTCAGCTCCTTTACTTTTTTCTGCACCCATTTAGCTTTGGGATCAGCACAGAACGATCCGTTGGCCTGTGTGCGAAATCTAAAGGAATGACGGTAGAAAAATTGGATAATTTTAGTAGACAGAAGTGCATGCTGGTTTACTGACTTAGAAAAAAAAGTGCATACAACTGCCATAATATTTATTCCTTACTTGCACAAAAATATACGGGGCTCATGCTGGTTTAGAAAAAATTGCATATATCAGTATTTTTATTGTGCAGCAGATGGTGGAAATGTATACTATTCCATTAATGACCTTAAAGCTGATCTCCAGGCAAACACACTAATGCAGTGGTGTATTACTATCAAAATAATGAAAAGTGTTTTTATTTATTTATTTATTATTGGTACTTATATAGCGTTGTACATTTATAGAGCTTTACATATACAGTATACTGCATATTCACATCAGCCCTGCTCCCAAGGAGCCTACAATCTAAGGTCCCTAACTCACATTCATAAATACACATACTAGAACCCATTTAGACAGGAGCCAATTAACCTATCAACATGTCTTTAGAGTGTGGGAGGAAACCCACGCAGGCACAGGGAGAACATGCAAACTCCAGGCAGATATTGTCGTGGTTGGGACCCTAGTGCTGCCAGACAGAAGTGCTGACCGTTTTTACATACAACTAGCATAAGTACTTGACTCTCTCTTGATATCAGTCTATGTTATCCCAAGCAAAGCAGCACTGGGAGAGTTAGCCATTAGTGCTTCAGCCATCGAGGGAAGTATGATTGTTTTTTATGAAAGGTAAAGCTTATGCGCTAAAATAGGGTATACGACGTGCCAGAGAACAACAAACAACAAAATCCCAACAGTCGTGGAACACCACAGGAAAGAACAGCCAATTAAATAGTGTCACCACATATCTCAACAGTTAATAAAATAAAGAATAATTAGCGCTCAACTCCTTCAATGCGATGAACCACTCTTACTATGTAGAACCAATGCATTGGTATTATTAATATTTACATATACCCATTCTTTTGGTTCTACATAGTAAGAGTGGTTCATCGCATTGAAGGACTTGAGCGCTAATTATTCTTTATTTTATTAACATATGATTGTTTTTTATTTTTTGATAATCCCATACTTCTCTTTTAATGCCAAATCAGCAAAGTATTACAGTTAGTTTCCCCGTAATACAGCTTTAAGTGGCAACGTTGCTACCCAATTACTGGCAGGGCCCAAGTGCAGACTATTTACGGACTAGTAAGCTTTTGTCACAAACTTGATTGACTGAGTGGTGGTATTGAAAAAGCACAAAAACTTAATGTGAAACGCGTCTGCCTTTTTTGTCCCTTCCCTGCTTATCAGCATTGCTTGTTTTTAATGGACTTTTGCTATAGAAATAAAGCCGTTTTTCGAATGGTATGAGAGTGCAGCCATCCAATTATTCGTCTATTGATTGACTGAGGTTACCAGCCCAGATACATTTCACCCTAGGCCGCAAGATACCTTTAGACACACAGGTCCATTTGGCTATGCCACAGCTAGCCAATGTAGATTTGGTGGATGTATCTGGACTAGTAATCTATATTCAATACCTGGTATCACTATTTCCCCTGCGATCCTGTACCAGCCTCAGAAAGGTCATTTTGTACCAACAAATTAGGACCTTTTATTATTACAGGACTTATTACAGGACTTTTCATAGGCAAAACTCTTCATCTGGAAGGCTTGTTCCTGGTTACCTACATTGCTTAACAAATTTAAGTTCAAACATTAACAGAATACAAGTGTGTCAAAGTGGACAATGTGTGATACATTAACAAACTATAATGCAGATCTTAACAGATTCCCACTTTGACTAAATGTGTGGTATAAGGTGAAACCGAAAATAAGAAACCCTCACAAGCAGATGGGGAATTTTTTTTTTTAACCCCTTTGCATCTGCTTCGACATGCCTTTAAACAGTTTGGGACACCCAGGGTGTGGTAAGGATCCTGCTGGTTACCAATCTTTAGCCCAGACCAAGAGTTGTCTTTGACAGCTTGTGCTTGAAGCACACAGTGAGCACACTCTCTGCACATAAACATCAGCCGCCCAGCAGCGTATATATGTACGGCCACCCTTTTGCTGCCGCACATAGAGTATCTCACAAAAGTGAGTACACCCCTCACATTTTTGTAAATATTTTATTATATCTTTTCATGTGACAACACTGAAAAAATTCAGAGTTGTATAAAGTACTCGAAACCCATACTTGAGTAAAAGTACAAGTGCTCGATCAAAAAGTGACTTGAGTAGAAGTGGAAGTGCTCAATCAAAAAGTGACTTGAGTAGAAGTACTAAAGTATTCAACATTTTTTGTACTTAAGTATTGCAAGTAGTTTTTTTCAAAATGTTGCTACTCAAGTACTGAAAGTAAAAGTACCAGTAGTTTTGAAAAAAAAATTGCTACTCAAGTACTGAAAGTAAAAGTACAAGTACTGTGTTATGTAGTTATTAAAGAAAGAAGTCAAAAGTTTGAACATCATATTGTTTTTTATTATTTCGAATGCAGCTTTTATTTATACATACAGTAGCATTTATTTTCGTATGCGCCGATAATACACATGTTTTGAACTTCATGAAACCTGCCATCTACTGTTCTGGCAGTGGTAATTTTTATAATAGTAACGAGTAACTATGCAGCACAAAAAAAAAATATCGGAGTAGAAGTACTGAAATCATTGAAAAAATGTAGTGAAGTAAAAGTGGAAGTAGGAGAAAAAAATTATACTCTAGGAAAGTACAGATACCGCCTTTCGGTACTTAAGTACAGTAGTGAAGTAGTTCTACTTAGTTACTATACATCTCTTAAAAAATCACACTTTGCTACAATGTAAAGTAGTGAGTGTACAGCTTGTATAACAGTGTAAATTTGCTGTCCCCTCAAAATAACTCAACTCACAGCCATTAATGTCTAAACTGCTGGCAACAAAAGTGAGAACACCCCTAAATTAAAATGTCCAAATTGTGCCCAAAGTGTCAATATTTTGTGTTGCCACCATTGTTTTCTAGCACTGCCTTAACCTTCTTGGGCATGGAGTTCACCAGAGCTTCACAGGTTGCCACTGGAGTCCTCTTCCACTCCTCCATGACGACATCACGGAGCTGGTGAATGTTGGAGACCACCTTCTGTTTGAGGATGTCCCACAGATGCTCAATAGGGATTAGGTCTGGAGACATGCTTGCCCAGTCCATCAACTTTTCCCTCAGCTTCTTTAGCAAGGCAGTGGTCATCTTAGAGGTGTTTGGGATCATTACGTTTGAATACTGCTCTACGGCCCAGTCTGTGAAGGGAGGGGATCATGCTCTGCTTCAGTATGTCACAGTGCATGTTGGCATTCATGGTTCCCTCAATGAACTGTAGCTCCCCATTGTTGGCAGCACTCAAGCAGCCCCAGACCATGGCACTCCCATGCTTGACTGTAGGCAAGACACACTCCTCACCTGGTTGCCGCCACACACGCTTGTGGTCTCATCAAACCACAGGACATGGTTCCAGTAATCCATGTCCTTAGTCTGCTTGTCTTCAGCAAATTGTTTGCGGGCTTTCTTGAGCATCATCTTTAGAAGACGATTCCTTCTGGGACGACAGCCATGCAGACCAATTTGATGCAGTGTGCGGTGTATAGTCTGAGCACTGGCAGGCTGGCTTCAACCACTGCAGCAATGCTGGCAGCACTTATATGTATATTTCCCAAAGACAACCTCTGGATATGATGCTGAGCACGTGCACTCAACCTCGTTGGTTGACCATGGCGAGGCCTGTTCTGAGTGGAACCTGTCCTGGTAAACCGTTGTATGGTCTTGGCCACCATGCTGCAGCTCAGTTTCAGGGTCTTGGCAATCTTCTTATGGCCTAGGCCATCTTTATGTAGAGTAACAATTTTTTTTCAGATCCTCAGAGAGTTCCTCTGCCATGAGGTGCCATGTTAAACTTCCATTGACCAGTATGAGAGAATGAGAGCGATAACACCAAATTTAACACACCTGCTTCCCATTCACAACTGAGACCTTGTAACACTAATGAGTCACATGACACCGGGGAGGGAAATGGCTAATTGGGCCAAACCTGGACATTTTTACTCAGGGGTGTACTTACTTTTGTTGCCAGGAGTTTAAACATTAATGGCTGTGTGTTGAGTTGCTTTGAGGGGACAGAAAATGTACACTGTTTTACAAGCTGTACAGTCACTACCTTATATTTTAGCAAAGTGTCATTTTTTTCCGTGTTGTCACATGAAAAAAATATAATAAAATATTTACAAAAATGTGAGGGGTGTATCACTTTGTGAGATACTGTATGTGTTGGGTGGTCGTAAATGGAAATCCTCTTTAAAAGTATGCATTTAGCATGTAGAATCCAGGAGACTTGTATACTCAGAACATTTTTTTGCTCTTGGCGACCAGATTACTACTATTATAAACTCTGCATTGCTGAAATGATAGTTGGGATCTGACTGGTCACAATAAGTAAAACAATTTTTCTTATTAGCACATTTTTTCATACATAAGCCTTTTTGTAGCTTAACCACTTGCCGACCGCCGCACGACTATCTACGTCGGCGGTCAGCCCCTCACAGGCAAACTAACGTAGGGCTACGTTGCTTGCTTGTGAGGGTCTAGGGAGCAAGCGCGCGCCCCCGGAGGCGCGCTCCCGCTCCCGCGTGGTCACGGACCCCCCCGCGCGTGTGACCAGCGGACCCGATGTCCGCCGGCCACTCGGCGATCGGCGGGGGAGAGGGAGAATGTCAGGCAGCTTGTGTAAACAAACTGCCTGTCATTCTCCTCGCTGCAAAGACACTGATAAAACGGATCTGGTATGTAGATCCGTTGATCAGTGTCCTTACAGCTAGAGCCACAGCCAATCACAGTAGAAACCACGCCCCTAGGGACACACACAGCCCCTCCCTTCCAAATAAAGTTAACCCCTTCACTACCAGTGTATTTTTACAGTAACAGTGCATATGTATAGCACTGATTACTGTAGAAATGTCACTGGTAACCCCAAAAGTGTCAAAAATGTCAGTCAAGGGTCCTATCTGTCCGCCGCAATGTCGCAGTACCGCAAAAAAAATCGCAGATCGCCGCCATTACGCGTTAAAAAAAAAAACAACAAAAATGACAAAAATCTTTCCCTTTGTTAGTAAACGCGATAACTTTTGCGCAAACCAATCAAAATACGCTTTTTGCGATTTTTTTTACCAAACATAGGTAGCATAAAACAAATTGGCTGAAAATTTTTAAAAATTTTGATTTTTACATTTTTTTTTGGGGGAATTTCATATAAAAAAATGTGAAAAATATTGCTATTATTGCAAAATTGACGCTCTTTTTTTGTTTATAGCGCGTGATCAAAAAATCGCACAGGTGATCAAGTACCACCAAAAGAAAGCTCTGTTTGTGGGAAAAAAAGGACGTCAAATTCGTTTAGGTACAGCGTCGCACGCCCGCGCAATTGTGCGTTAAATTCACGCAGTGCCGAATCGCAAAATACCCCCTGGTCGGAATGGGGGTAAAATCTTCCGGGGCTTAAGTGGTTAAATGTTGTCCCTGTCAGTCCAGGAAAAGAAACATACAGTATTTAATACTCACATGACGGCATAAACACAGCGATTGGCTACCTGCTGGATCTTGTAGCTTACGATGGGAAATTTGATATTTGCCCTTGAAACTGCAGTACAGCAAGTAATTTGGACCGTAATGGGTCTGCGATCTGTAAAAAAAAAAAACGTTAATAGAGATATATCTATGAAGCAAGTTGGAAGATATACATGTTTTCTTTCCTTTTGAGTTGCCACGTTGGTTATGCTAAATGCACCTGCTAGTATTTTGACTGCCTAAGGCAAATGTGTATTATGTTTTCCATATATTTTCCATGTTTATGTATTATGTTCAGGAGTTCAACTAAAAGATAGAAAATTAAATACACTGCTCAAAAAAATTAAAGGAACACTTTTTTATTCAGAGTATAGCATCAAGTCAAGTAAATTCCTGGGATATTGATCTGGTCAGTTAAGTAAGAGAGGGGGTTGTTAATCAGTTTCAGCTGCTTTGATGTTAATGAAATTAACAACAGGTTCACTAGATGGGCAACAATGAGACAACCTCCAAAACAGGATTGGTTTTAAAGGTGGTGGCCACTGACATTTTTTTTCCTACTCACCTTCTCTGACTTGTTTTCCCTAGTTTTGCATTTGGCTAGGGTCAGTGCCACTACTGGTAGCATGAGGCGATACCTGGACCCTATAGAGGTTGCACAGGCAGTCCAACTCCTCCAGGATGGCACATTATTACGTACCATTTCCAGAAAGTTTGCAGTCTCATAAGCATAGAGGAGATTCCAGGAGACAGACAGTTACTGTAGGAGAGCTGGACAGGGCCGTAGAAGCTCCTTAACTTATCAGCAGGACCAGTATTTGCTTCTTTGTGCAAGGAGGAACAGGATGAGTACTGCCAGAACCCTACAAAATGACCTCTAGCAGTCCGCTAGTGTGAATGTCTCTCACGAAACAATCAGAAACAGACTTCCTGAAGGTGGCCTGAGGGCCCGATGTCCTCTAGTGGGCCCTGTGCTCACTTCCGGACACCGTAGAGCTTGATTGACATTTTCCATTGAACACCAGAATTGGCAGGTCCGCCACTGGTGCCCTGTGCTATTCACAGATGAGAGCAGGTTCAATCTGAGCACATATGACAGACGTGAAATGGTCTGGAGAAGCCGTGGAGAATGTCATGCTGCCTGTGATGGTCTGGGGAGGAATATCCATGGAGGGATGCACAGACCTCTACAGGCTAGACAATGGTACCCTGACTGCCATTAGGTATCGGGATGAAATCCTTGGACCCATTGTCAGACTCTATATTGGTTCAGTGGGTCCTGTATTTCTCCTAGTGCATGACAATGCCCGGCCTCATGTGGTGAGAGTATGCAGCCAGTCTCTGAAGGATGAAGGAATTCATACCAATGAATGGCCTCCAAGCTCACCTGTCTTAAATCCAATAAAACACCTCTGGGATATTATGTTTCGATCCATCCGCCAGGTTGCACCTCAGTCTTTTCAGGAGCTCGGTGATGCCCGTGGTCTAGATCTGAGAGGTAATACCCCAGGACACTGTCGTCTCATTAGAAGCATGCCCCAAGGTTGTCAGGCATGCATACAAGCATGTGGGGGCCATACAAATTACGGAGTATCATTTTGAGATGCTCCAATGAAATTTCAGCAAAATGGTCTAGCATGCTGCATCATTTTTTCACTTTGATTTTCGGGGTGTTTTTTTTAATTCAGCCCTCTATAGGTTGATACTTTTCATTTCCATCAAATGATGTGGCATCCTTTCATTCCTAACACATTACCCAGTATATATCATTATAGATATACAGCATATTTTTCCCCATTCATCTGATGTGTTTTCAAAGTGTTCCTTTAATTTTTTTGAGAGCAGTGTATGAAAATATTGATAATTAATATTTTATATTTAAAACTTTCAGCCTGAAGGTGGCAAACATTTATTTATCTTTTCTACATTGCTTCAGAAAGCAGCTTTACCACTATGCTGTCAACACATACCCATATAAGCAGATATCAGACTACTAGAGTTGGATTAGTCATGAGAGAGTGGCATCCAGATCTCCCATGTAGCAACAGTCTATGAATGCAGAGCTAGTGCTGGGCTTGCTTATTTACCATCATAGCAAACACTGCACACACTAAAACAAGCCATAGATTAATCAATTTTCTCTCTTCCACCATAATTCAGATTAAAAACATGAGCTTTTTAAATGTTTTCAGAAAAATTTGACCAAAAACCTATATGGTTTCCCTAAACTTACTTTCAAAGTGGACATAAAAAAAAGGTTATTTCAAAGCAGGATCTCAACATTGCCCAATGATATGCCAATTTGTGCCACTGCTTCTAAAGGCAATTGATTTCTCACTTTATTGCATTCTCTGCATTAAGGTTAAAAACCTTCTGTGTTCAGCTCCCCTCCCCAGTCCCCCCTCTACACAACCTGAGTCTGATATTGATCCAGCAATGTGCCTGGGAGCATTGGCTCTCTCCTCTCTCTCCCTCCTCACTGGACATTGAAGCAACAGTCAGAGCCATTGGCTCCTTCTGCTGTCAATCAATCAAATACTGTGAGGAGGTGGACAGGGCCAAACTGCACTGCGTGTGTCAATAGACTAACAGAGCCCTGCTCAGGATCAAGCCCACACAAATGCCCCCATAGGTAGAAGCTTGCTACGGGGGCACTTGTAAGTGGGGAGGAGCCAGGGGAGGAGCCAGGCCATTAGCAGGGGACCCCAGAAGAGGAGGACCGGGGCTGCTTTGTGCAAAATCACTGCACAGAGCAGGTGAGTATGACATGTTTGTCATTTAAAAACATCCTTTACAATCACTTTAAATTAGCTAGGAGTTGCCCTTCAGCCTGTCACATGTATTCTTAAGTGGTCAGTCCACACTAAGCTGACCTTTCCATTTATTTCTTATTCTGGTGACTCTAGTGGTGAGATTTGTGCACTTGATTTCCCAGGCCTAAAACTGACAGCCATTATGAGGGATCATATTATCCCTTGTTGGTTTATAATATATCTTCTAGATCAGAAGCCCCCAGTGCCCCACAAGATGGACATAGTAAGCTTGTTTTGCCATTGTAACAGATAAAATATATTCATCATCAGTAATGTAAGATTATTTCACATTCATTTAATAATCACAAAATAGATGTTCCTACTAGGTGTATTGGAGTAATGGTGTCAGAGAGGAGAAAGGCTCTCTGTGGCTGGTATGAAGCAGGAGGACTGAGTGAACACAGATAAGGTGAAAAAGAACTATTGCTCTCAGCTCCTTTTCACATAATGGAGCAGTGACTCATTCCCGATTGGATGTCTCCATCCCAAGTTTTCATTGGACAAAGTGAGACTAAAGAATAAAGGAGCCATAATCTCAGCGTAGGCAAATTCACCTGCCTGGAGTACAAGGACTGTTAAGGGCCGTTTGACCGGTGTAACGTTAAAAAACCATACCCCGTGAAGAAACCATACCCTCGTCACTTCCTGTCTGAAACAGCTGAGCAGCGCAGCAGTGCGCATGCTCAGAGCCCCGGATACGCAATTGAACATGAAAGAATTTGAGAAGTGCGCATGCTCGGTGGCATGAAATTATCACGGCACTGTGTCTAATGTGATACTTGCGGCGGGTACATTAAAACACTTCGGCTGGAACATCAATCATCTCCTCTGCTATCGCTGTCACTTCCCTGATCTCCCCTAATAAATATAAAAGCGGCATCGGGTGTATGAGATGTAAATGATGGCGATCGCGGCTCCGTGATCCGCTTTTATATTTATTACTGGAGATGAGGGAAGTGACAGGGGGAAGAGCGGAGATGATTTATGTTGCAGAGGAGCTGTTTTAATGTAAGCGCCGCAAGTTTAACTACCGTGAGAAATCCATACCCTCCGTAGGTGCACCGGAAGTGACGAGGGTATGGTTTTCTCATGGGTATGGTTTTTTCACGGAACACCGGAAGTGACGTTTGTATGCGGAAGTGAGGACCGCGATCACCGGTTTGCAGCTTAAGGTGCAGCTTTTAACGCTGTTTGTAAGTGCATTTGATTTTTTTTTAATAAAGTGATTATATTATGGCAATATTGCACTATGTGAGGCTTTTAATTTGAGATCCGCTGGTCACCTGGAGAACACGGTACCCCGAATCATGTAAGGCAGACTGAGCACCATCCCTGATTGAAGGATAAGGAAGGAGAGGAGAGGAGCATTTATTGTATATCAAAAGGCGCATGATCATATAAATTGAGGTGAGCAAGTAGCACACCCTGAGGGGTAACTAGCACCCCACAATCCAACACGGTGTTAGGTGGAGGGCGAACACCCCATAGAAGAAATACATCACCTGGCTTTTTTTCTTATTTTTTCGAATTTTCCTAATTTTTGGTCACCTTTGGCAATTTACAAGGACTGTATATTATAATTGAAAATTCATTCACCCACTTGTTTCTCCAAGCACTGAGCACTTTATTTATCACTTTTATGAATTCTTTGTCTGTTCAAATCATTTGGCTAAGAGTGTGAGCATCTTTATCTATATTAATTTTCTATACACTGGTGCACTGTATATGTGATTTATTTGTATTTGATTGAACACAGATTATTTATTGGTATTATGGATTTTATATATATTTAAAATTTTATAAGTGCACATAAATATTTGTAATCAATATATAGATATGGCTGAGTAATATCATATCTATTGAACACAGGTTTGGTGTGTGTTCACCAACAATTTAGGAGACTAGGTACGATACTTCCCAGAGGCGAGGTACCCCCCCTCCCCTCAATAAATCCTACTAGGTTGTTTGTGTATTCAAAGTGAACTGGCTTATTGAATTAGTATAAAGTGACTGTTCCGCATTCTGGACCTTTATCTCCTAATGCACAGGGCCCTAAACACCAGTACCACTTGGTAAAGCCTTCCACCCCGACCAGCTGAGTCCTGCTATACTGACAGGCTGCCTATAGCAGCACCTGTCCCTTCCACACGCACTTTAACGCTGGGAGTGACACATTGTTGAACAGGCCTGTGTGTAAGGGGTCTAAAAAATGGATTTGAACTAACCCAAAAATGGGATATGTAAGCTAATGTAACCTGAATCAGTATTCATCAGTTTTTTCCTAGCAAAACACATAGTTACATAGTTAGCAGGGTGGAATAAGGACACTCGTTTTTCCAGTTAAACCAATGTGTATATGTGTTTATGTTAGTCTATATGTATTGCTCTTTGGAATGCACTGACAAATGCCACTGTCCTTAAAGCACTTTTCACTGGCGTTTTTGTTTGCAAGAATTTGATCCCATTTGGTACAGCTTGGTAAAATTTGCTCTTTCAAAATTGAATAGTCATATCCTACCCCTTCCTTTTCCTATAATTTATGGTAATTGTAATTACCTTGTAATCACCATTAGCTTATCCTTTCCTTCCACATCTGCAATCAGCTCGGCTTGGTTTGTAATTAGTAGGGCCAGCAGAGCGTTATTTCTAGTAGGGGCTTCTACCATTTGATTTATGAAATTGTCTGGCATTACAGAAATGACAAGCCTTATTTTATTGAATTGATGACACCCATGTAAAAAGGGCCTTTAACCAGCATCAGATGTTAAAATGGAGGCATATCTTCTCATTCAGACATCAGTTTACTAAAGAGCAAGGTGAAAAAAAATTATACATAACATTTTTTTTTTTAATTCATACATGGATATTGTTCATGTAGAGGGGAATATTCTTTTTAACAATCTGGAATTTCATTTAGGTATTTGGTGGACTGAAGACCGATCACCAAAATACAGTTTTCCACTAAGATTTTAGCTGCATTTTTGGATTCCGCTAATGTTTCTCAGCAGGTGGAATTTGTAATTGGAAATTTCTGATAAACACAAAGGGATGGGACTGTAAGTTATTAACCTTAACTTTAGTAGAAGTAAGGGCAAACATTTTTTTTTTTCATTTTGGATAGGGTAAGAGAGGGTTATAATCCCTATCGGATTTTTTGTCATGTGTCCATCTGAGGAGATTTCCCTTCACTTCCTGACCTATATCCAAAACAGGAAGTGAAAGGAAATGTCTCTAACGTCCCTGCTTGTCACCAAAACTGGTTTCCCCACTAAAATATTTAATCTCTATTACTGTTCTGGGGACAACCCAAAATTTGGGATTGTCTTTAACTTTCAGTGATAATGGTAAATATAACAAATAGAGAGGGTAAATCTTAACGGGTGCACAGACAGCGTGGAAACCCTTACAGGTGTTCTAATCCCTATCCACTATAACAAAAAAAAAAAAAAAGTTTTGCCTTTAGTTATATTTAGAGAGCTCCTAAACAAATGGGGTTTTCCAGTTTTCCTGAAATCCCCATAGAGAGTCCTTCGGGTGAATAATAGAAACAGGTTAAGACTGCAGTTTTACGGTCATTTGTTTAAAAGTAGAATTTTAGGTAATTTGTAAAGTTCATTTTAATGCAAATTGAAAGTAGACAATGCAAACATTTAGGCTGGCCATACATTATACAACTTTACTATTCAACTTCCCTAGGATTTACTTTCAATTATGTGGTGCAAGGCCCTGCCTTATTGTAGACAAATTGAAGGTTTTTTAGTTTTGACCTCATATTAAATGGTTTTGGTAATTCTAAAGGAAAAATTTTACAAGAAAATGATATCTACAGCTGGTATATATAAGCACTTTAAAGGCTGTAGCAAAAAGCAACAAATACCAAGGGTCAGTATCTGAGTGTAAAGCCCTAGAGGGTACAGGAAAATGGGCATTTACAGGTCACCCATTCATCTCCTTCAATTTTTATTTTTTGAAAAATTGAGTGGAGCATAAGGCCCCTTTCACACTTGTGTGACTTGTCCTGCGATTTGGGACCGCAAAGTCGCATGACAAGCCATATCCTTTGATATCCAATGAGTACCATTCATATCTGTGTGACTTCAAAGTAGTCCTTGCACTACTTTGGTCAAACTTTGATGCGACTTGAGGTCCATAGACCTCAAGATTACACAAGGATTGCTTCAAGTCACGTCAACGTTGCACGACTTTAAGGTCGTACAAGTGTGAAAGGGGCCTTAAGAGCCCAGTGAATACTTTCGGCAATGCTCTGTCATGTGTATCAGGTCCCATTTTCAAGCACCTGTATACATGAGCCCATTAGGGTTCAATAAACCATTCAGGCACCTACGGCGAGCTCCATTGCACTTGCTCCAGGTAGATTTGGAATAAAACAGAACCTGGGGCTGTCAGAACTCATGTCTATATGAGCACTGAGTATCACCAATCTCCAACCTTCTTTTAGGAATACTTTGTACTCTATTAACCACTTGCCGACCTCCCGCCGCATTTATACTGCGACAGGCTGGCTCAGCAGCCGCGATCGCTCCCAGGTAAGAGAGAACACCGGTCAGCTGTCAGCTGTTGTAAACACAGCTGACTATTGTTCTCTCTGAAATGATCACAGAGTGCCTGTGATCCTTCTATATAGGAACACAGGTCTCTATGATCATTTCACAAGTCCCTCCCCCCACAATTAGAAAACACTCCCCTAGGCTAACAATAAATTCTTTGATCACACCTAGGTTAATAGTTTCCCTGCCAGTGTCATTATTACAGTAACAGTGCATATTTTTAGCACCGATTACTAAAGTAATGTCACTGATCCCCCCAAAAGTGTCAAAAATGTCAGTTAGGGGGTCTGATCTGTCCGCCGCAATGTCGCAGTCCTGCTAAAAGTCGCAAATGGCCGCCATTACTAGAAAAAATAAAAAATAAAAAATATATAAATTACAGAAATCTTTCCCCTAATTTGTAGACGTGATACCTTTTGCACAAACCAATCAAAATACGCTTATTGGGATTATTTTTTAACAAAAATTTGTAGCAGAATACAAATTGGCCTAGAAGGATGAAGAAAATTCGATTTTTAATTTTTTTTTGGGGGGGGGGGATTTTATATATAGCAGAAAGTGAAATATATTGTTTTTTTTTTTTTTCAGAATTGTCGCTATTTTTTGTTTATAGCGCAAAAAAAATAAAATAAAATAAATCGCACATGTGATCAAATACCACCAAAAGAAAGCTCTATTTGTGGGAAAAAAACAACATCAATTTTATTTAGGTACAGCGTCGCACAACCGGGCAATTGTCCGTTAAACTAACGCAGTGCCGAATTGCAAAAAATGGCCTGGTAATTAAGGAGGCAAATCCTTCCGGCCCAGAACTGGTTAATAAACACTTTTAAACACACATTCAAACCTAAATACACTAGTTGATTTCCAACCGAAGGTTCATAAGAAAATCCTCAATAAATTAGATGACTTAACAAATGTTTGAAAGTAATTCAAAATCTCTTTTGCTTTTTACATTTGATTTTGAAATTAATGGAATTTCCCAAGCTAAAACAACATACAAAGTTAGAAAAACTTTCTATCCTGCTCCTTCAAATTTTCTCATTGCTACAGTTGAAAACAAATGTAGATTTGACCCCACTAACCAGAAAATTTAACAAAAGTTATTACAATGAAACATTTCTAACACAATTCTAATGCTTTAGGGCAGGCAATAGAAACAACTGTGATCAAAGTTTCACCTATCAGTATAGTGCAAGCAGAGCCATGAGTGATGATTCCTGATTGGTGGCTATTAGTCACTGCTCTTTTCACATTGTTCCTTGCAGCGTGACTCCTAGAAAACTCAGACAAAGCTAAAAAAGAGAGCTGTTTTCTTTCTATTTTCATCAGGAATTATAGACAGCAGTGTGATACTTACAGTCAATTTGACTTTCCTTTGAACACGACACTCTGCAGCTAAGACCGGTAACCACAAGCAGCAATACACGGCACACAGAGCTGAGTGAGAACATCTTCCTGCACTGACCACTAACAAATGTACATGTACATGCAGACAAGGCTACATTGTCATATATAGTTGGCTTCTCACCTCCGCCTTCTAAGAGGAGGGGTAGTTCTTCGAGTTGCAGTACTGAATGGAAAATCTTTACTGAAAAGGAAAATAAAAACTGAATCAGAAAATTCCCAGCTGTTTACATTAATTTCAGATTCCCTTCCCAATGAATAAAGACCCTGAAGCTGCTTATTAGTAGAGAATGACTGTTCTGGTTTCCTATCTGCTGTCTTTCTTTTAAGGGGACAGTCCTTTGGTCCTATAATCCCTCTGCCTCACTATTATTCCTAACTTTTCTATGTACATTTAATTGTATTGTCAATTTCTTTGACAAACCGATATGTCTGTATTTTTTTCTGTCTGTAAAAATAAGAAAAATTTACGTCAGTGGGGGGCACCGTACTAGATACAGAGGACCTCAAGGGCAGCCTGGACCACCAAACAGTTGCATTGTTTTGCCCCACTTTCATGTTTTTTTTTTGTATTGAACTGTTTTAGGTTATTATTGCTTTGCAGTATGCCAACATCTCGTGGTGGTTTTGCATCACTACAACTTGTTTACTAATGTGATTTTGGTATCTTTCTCTGTCCTCCTCTGCTGTTTAGTGCCAGTTAGTTTAGTTTGAACAAAACCCTCCCCACTTCTTCAATGTTCCCCTAGTCAGTGTTAGTTATTCATAGAGACAGGGCTTAGGAAAGTCATTGTCTTTTTACACGTTAAAAGACTGGAAAAACATCCTCTGTACTGCAATTAACTGAAGTGAAAATGTCAAAATTGGTCCCAAAGTGTCAATATTTTGTGTGGCCACCATTATTTTACAGGCAACAACCTTAACCCTCTTGGGCATGGAGTTCACCAGAGCTTCACAGGTTGCCACTGGAGTCCTCTTCCACTCCTCCATGACGACATCACGGAGCTGGTGGATGTTAGAGACCTTGCGCTCTTCCACCTTCCATTTGAGGATGCCCCACAGATGCTCAATAGGGTTTAGGTCTGGAGACATGCTTGGCCAGTCCATCACCTTTACCCTCAGCTTCTTTAGCAAGGCAGTGGTTGTCTTGGAGGTGTGTTTGGGGTTTGTTATCATGTTGGAATACTGCCCTGTGGCCCAGTCTCCGCAGGGAGATGATCATGATCTGCTTCAGTATGTCACAGTACATGCTGACATTCATGGTTCCCTCAATGAACTGTAGCTCCCCAGTGCCGGCAGCACTCATGCAGCCCCTGACCATGACACTCCCACCACCATGATTGACTGTAGGCAAAACACACTTGTCTTTGTACTCCTCACCTGGTTGATGCCACACACGCTTGACACCATCTGATCCAAATGATTTTATCTTGGTCTCATTAGACCACATGGCATGGTTCCAGTAATCCATGTCCTTAGTCTTTTTATCTTCAGCAAACTGTTTGTGGGCTTTCTTCTGCATCATCTTTCCTTCTGGGATGACAGCCATGCAGACCAATTTGATGCAGTGTGCGGCATATGGTCTGAGCACTGGCTGAACCCCCACCCCTTCAACCTCTGCAGCAATGCTAGCAGCACTCATACATCTATTTCCTAAAGACAACCTCTGGCTATGATGCTGAGCACGTGCACTCAACTTCTTTGGTCGACCATGGCAAGGCCTGTTCTGAGTGGAACCTTTCCCGTTAAACTGTTGTATGGTCTTGGCCACTTTGCTGCAGCTCAGTTTCAGGGTCTTGGCAATCTTCTTATAGCCTAGGCCATCTTTATGTATAGTAACAATTCTTTTTTTCAGATCCTCAGAGAGTTGTATGTTGAGTTATTTTGAGGGGGCAGCAAATTTACACTGTTATACAAGCTGTACACTCACTACTTTATATTGTAGCAAAGTATAATTTCTTTAGTGTTGTCACATGAAAAGATAATAAAATGTTTACAAAAATGTGAGGGGTGTACTCACTTTTATGAGATACTGTATACTGTATTCAGTGTATGTAATCCAACCAAAGACTGTCAGAGACTATGGGCATGTTGCAGAAGATGGCCAGAGCCTATGGGCATGCTATAGGAGTAGTTGGGAAATAGGGAGGTGTTACAAGGAGGTATCATTGATTGGAGATTTATTACATGGGGATTCTGTGGATTACTGCGATTACAACACCTATACAAATCAGTCCCACTATATTTATACTCCCTTTTGCCCCTTTAAAAATGTATGTTCACACCAAGATCTGTTAAGAAAAATCAGATAAAAAAAAAACCATAACAATAGAAAAGGGAATAAACGACACTGAAAAGTTATGACGTGGTAGTGGGTATGGAAGTACAACTGCTTTACATTACACATGTGGAGTTAGAGGAAGCAATTTCTCTGAGATTCTCATTAGCATGGGACCTAGAGAAAAGTGAGAGGAGGTGTTCCCTGTCTCTCCATATGTCACATGATGACAATTCACAGGAAAGGTCTAGGAAGTCTAGTGACCTGGGTGATGGGAAGGGTGTGCCTTTTTTCTAAGACATCCACTGCAGTATCAGAAATTTGAGAGTTATGCTGGAAACATATATTAGGCACTTCAAAACATGTATTAATCTCAGTATTATTTTGCAAGACTGTATGGCAAAATCTGTCATGTTTGATCAAAACTTAACATACTAAAAATGACAGGTAAACTGAGAACCACACATTACAGAGATGTCTATAGTTGGAATTAATGTTGATTTAGGCACTAATAATCTATTTACTAATCTAACTATTATGCACATTTTCTTCTGTGCAAACACCATCCATGTTAAAGCACAGCTCCAGCCAAAACATTTTTTTTGTCTTGGGTAAAGAGAGGAGGGGTTGGAGCCCCTGATAAACAGGTAAATAGCCAAAAAACACATTTTAGCGGAGTGGTGAAGGGTTACAATCTCCGATGATGTATTTATTGCAATCCAGAGCAGGGAAAGCAAGCACTTACATATCTGTAGTCATAAATAAAGGGTTGGGTAGGACTGCGGCACAGAGGTCGCTGTTTTTTTACGTAGCACAGTTTTCCATTGGTACTAGTTGGGGGAGGGCTTTACAAACAAAATATACAACAAAGCATTGCAAACTTTTGTAGCATGCGTAATCTATAAAGAACGTTTTTAGGTAAGCTTCAGCCGCGTGTTAAAGTGTATGTAAACCCTAAAAATGTACTCCCTTTTGGTGCGTTAACCACCTCCCGCCCGCCGTATTGTAATATGACGGGCAGGCGGTGGCTCTCTCTTTCTGGGACATCGTCCCACTTGCGTGCCCACGGGGGGTGCACAGCTCGGCGATCGGTGGTGTGCTTAGTTTTTGGGACCTGGTGCATCACCAATCTCACTAAAGAGACAATCACATGCAAACAAGGAAATGCTGGTTATTGTCATTCCTCTCCTCACACTTAGGCCCCTTTCACACAGGCGATCCGATCCGCCTGTCAGTTATTCAGGCGGACCTGATCGGATGCTCCATGCATCCCTATGGAGCGGCGGATGTCAGCGGAGACATCTCTGCTGACACCTGCTGCTATCCGATTCAATCCTGTCCATGAAATCCAGACAGATGGAAACCCTACTTTCCACCGTCTGGCAGATCAGATCGGATGGGATCGGACAGGCGGTCCGTTCTCATCCGATTCCCCCATAGAGGACAGCGGGGATCTGACAGCTCTGTCTCCGCACACAAAGCGGAGACTGAGCTGTCATCCACCTGCTCAGTGGGGATCAGCGGATCGATCCCCCACTGAGCAGAAAGGACTCCGTCAACGGAACTGACCCGTGTGAAAGGGGCCTTACAGCGTGTGAGGAGAGGAGAGCCGATCGGCAGCATTTCCTCACAGGGGAGATCTGCACAGATAATCAGGGCACTGATCATCAATTCAGCTCCAAAAGTGCGCAGCAGTAATGCCGTCAGTGCCCAGCAGTGATGCCCATCAGTGCTGCCTATCAGTGCCCATGTCACGGCTCTCGCCATGCCTTACAGACAGCCAGGCGTGGCCGCCGTTAAGTACCTAACATAGATTTAAACCTGTGTTCTTTAACATTCTGTCCTGTTATCCTACCTCTGAGCCACACTTCAGCTCATATGGATCCAGTCTTGTTTATCTGACATTGCCTGCAGCACTAGGGGGCTGAACTTTACCTGTGTATCTCTTATTGTCCACCTGAAGCTAATTGCTCATTTAAGCAAGCTATAAAACACTGCCTCTCGCTTAGAGCAGTGTCAGTTCATTGCTGATCTTTGTTTCAGATTGTTCCTGTTTCACAGACTTTGTTCCTGTGTTCCTGAGCATGTGTTCCAGACTGACTCCGGCTTCCATCCTTACCCTCGCTCCGTGTTGTTCCTGCGACCTTATCTTCCTCCCATCTCCTGATCCTTATTCAGACTCGTGTCATCCGGTGACTACAGTTATTCCCTGACTTCACTTCCCATTGTATTCCTGGCGGTCCTGCTTATTGGAGCACCTTCCCTGCCAAGCCCCCGTGCAAAGATTCACAGCCCAGGTGGCTTTCTTACCTGGTCACCTTGGACTGTGGATATCTGCAAGGGTGAGCGTACATCTCTGCGTTACAGACTCCAACAAAGGTAAGCCCCATGACAGCCAATCAGTGCTGCAAATTAGTGCCTCCACATCAGTGCCCTTCAGTGCAGCCTATCAGTGCACATCATTGAAGTAGGAAAATTTGTTATTTACAGAATTTTAAAACAGAAACTCAAAATCTTTAAAAAAAAAGAAAAGGAATTTAAAAAAAGGAAACATGGACTTTAACGGCACCGATATATAAAATATAACATTTATTATAGATATTAAAATATAAAACATACAAATGGCAACAGTGGCCAAAACGTACATAAAAAAAATAAAGAAAAAAAAAATAGTCAACACAGAAAAATAAAAGAAAGTAGGTAATTTCCAAACTACCACATTCTATAATACAAGCATAAATATATGTAGACTCTGTGACAATAGCCACACTATATGTTCCCCACGGAATAGGGAGAAGAAAGAATACCACTTCCCCTCCTGGGGAACCGAGTGTGAATTAGGCTGACATGTTTCGCAGGTGTACTTCATCTAGAGCTCTGGTTCATCACTCTGCAAGGGTGCTTGCAAAAAGAGTAAATCAAGGGGGGTGATCGAAAAGGCCAACAAGTTTAAACCAAAGAGACCGGCAAAGTTATGCCGGGATGTACTTGTTAATGTCTAGAGGAACTTTGATCCTTATCCGGCTGGAATTGTAGTTATACAGTCTATGAGATTGGCTTCCGAGAGACCGTTCAGCAATCAATGAAGATTAGATAAGGTCTCCAATAATCAGGTAAAACGGGATCAACCAGCATAAATAGGATCCCAAACATAGGGCTCAAGGTTCGATCACCCACAAGGATGGGGAAATACAAAAAAAAAAAAAAAATCTCCAGTCTTTTGTTTTTTTTTTTTAATCAAAAAATAAAAACCCCCCTCCTTAACCCCTGGCTATATTATGTAGCGGCTCAACTGCAACACTTAATTGGCTCCAACTTTGCAGTGGCAAAGCAAGCTATAGATCCTATGTCCTCTATGACACGCATTATACTTACCTATATCAAGAGAGACTCTATCTCTGAAGGCCTTGAAGCCCTTAGTCTCGCCAAACCAAACGAAATCCTGCCGAAATACAACCTCATTCAAAAAATCTGGAATAAGTCCAAATACTTACAGCATGCTACCGGGTATACGAAGTACAGCCCGATCTAGAACAATACCAATTATCCAGAGATAGCAAAATTAATGCATGGCATTAGATGGAAGAGGTATGGGATAATATGGATAATATGGATGTCCCAGATCTTTAGAGATGGGGTCCTGATACCTTTTGCGTCCCTGCAAGCTGAATACCCACTACCCAATCATATGCAGTTTTACTACTTGAATGACGGATGTCTCCTACTCCTATATTTAATCTTATACAACTGACATCCAGCTCTAAAGGTTTTATATCTCAATGTTACAATATGTTACTATTGGAATTTCATAAAGGCCACCCTAGTAAAGCGACATTGGGGTGGGAGAATGATTTGGGGCCTATATCAGCTGAGCAATGGGAAGAAGCATATCAGGCGGTGGGTACTTGCTCTTTAAATGCAGCACAAAAGTTGTCGCAGCTGTATATTCTTTTACGTGCTCACTATACTCCCCTGAAGCTGAGCAAAATGGGATAAGGTACGGAGCCACACTGTCCTAGGTGCAAAAGAGACCATGGGGACTTGATCCATCTGCTATGGAGGTGTCCCAAACTCCACCTGTACTGGAGCCAAATCATAAGTACACTAAAAATGGTATTTAAAGTAAAAATCCCAATAGACCCTAAATGTTGTCTACTGAACATCCTAGAAGGTGCTATAGAGGAGGAGTACCCCAGGACAGCGGTCGGAAGGGCCCTTTTCCATGCCCGGAAGTTAATTCTAGAAATATGGAAATCCGCTAATCCCCCACATATAAATCATGGGTGTCAGCTATGGGAAAAGCACTACTTTTAGAACGTCATATCTACACAAGACGTGGCTGTCAGGGTAAATTTGAAAAGCTGTGGGGCCCATGGTTGGATACCCCCTGGACTTAGTCCACGGGAATTGGTACTTCAAAGATTGTTGGTATGCCCGAATAAACCATAGAAAATGAAGATATTTCTTTACCAGTTGCATAACAATAGCTGCACATCTTGTGGATTATTGGTTGGGTTGAATTACAATAGTATAATTTCTGATATATATGTAATGGTCTGACCATATATAGATACCAATATTTGTATGACTTCTATGCCCACAAATGTAACCCAAAAAAAAAAAAGGGGGTGCCACTGTATTGTGACTGTATTGTTACATTAAGGGTTTTAAATAATAAAACATTTTTCTGATTTAAAAAAAAAAACCCAATAGTGATTAAATACCACCAAAAGAAAGCTCTATCTGTCTCAAAAAAAATGAAAAAAAGGATTTTGAGTACAGTGTTGCATGACCATGCAATTGTCATTCAAAGTGCTCAGTTAAGTCATTGGATCATCTGATGGGAAAGCTAACGCGTTTCCAGAGACTAGCTCCCTTCTTCAGAGCTGAATTAACCTAGTGTCATGTCACCCTTTAACCACTTGCCGACCGCTCACTTTGAGGGTACTGCGGCAAAGTGGCTCGTTATCGTCCAGCAACGTAGACCTACGTCGCTGGATCACGCCCCCTCCCGCTGTATTCAGACACAGTGGGAGTTGGGCCAGGTGAGGAGAGGCGGTGATCACCGCTGCTCTGATCGTCGGGGATCGAGTGAGGAAATCCACCCGCTTGTGTAAACAAAGCGGGCGGATCTCCTATATGACAGAGAGCCACAGATTACAGGATTCAGCATAGCTGAACCTGCGATTTGTGTCTGTGTCAAACAATCCCCTCCCCCCACACACATCAGTAAGCATGAGGCATACATTTAACCCCTTGATCACCAATAAAGTTAACCCCTTCCCTGCCAGTGTCCTTATTACAGTAACAGTGCATATTTTTAGCACTGATTACTGTAGTAATGTCACTGGTACCCCCAAAAGTGTAAAAAATTTCAGTTAGGTCAGATCTGTTTGCCGCAATGCCGCAGTCCATCAAAAAAAATCGCAGATCACCGCCATTACTAGTAAAAAAAAAAATAAACAATAAAAATGACAAATCTTTCCCGTAGTTAGTAAACGCAATAACTTTTGCCCAAAGCAATCAAAATACGCTTGTTGTGATTTTTTTTACCAAAAATATGTAGCAGAAAACAAATTGGCCTAAAATGTTAAAAAATTTTGATTTTTAATTTTTTTTGGGAATGTTATATATCAGAATGTAAAATATATATATACAGTGGGTACGGAAAGTATTCAGACCCCCTTAAATTTTTCACTTTTTGTTATATTGCAGCCATTTGCTAAAATCATTTAAGTTCATTCTTCTTCCTCATGAATGTACACACAGCACCCCATACTGACAGAAAAACACAGAATTGTTGACATTGTTGCAGATTTATTAAAAAAGAAAAACTGAAATATCACATGGTCCTAAGTATTCAGACCCTTTGCTGTGACACTCATATATTTAACTCAGGTGCTTTCCATTTCTTCTGATCATCCTTGAGATGGTTCTACGCCTTCATTTGAGTCCAGCTGTGTTTGATTATACTGATTGGACTTGATTAGGAAAGCCACACACCTGTCTATATAAGACCTTCCAGATCACAATGCATCTCAGAGCAAATGAGAATCATGAGGTCAAAGGAACTGCCTGAAGAGCTCAGAGACAGAATTGTGGCAAGGCACAGATCTGGCCAAGGTTACAAAAAGATTTCTGCTGCACTTAAGGTTCCTAAGAGCACAGTGGCCTCCATAATCCTCAAATGGAAGACGTTTGGGACGACCAGAACCCTTCCTAGAGCTGGCCGTCCAGCCAAACTGAGCTATCGGGGGAGAAGAGCCTTGGTGAGAGATGTAAAGAAGAACCCAAAGATCACTGTGGCTGAGCTCCAGAGATGCAGTCAGGAGATGGGAGAAAGTTGTAGAAAGTCCACCATCACTGCAGCCCTCCACCAGTCGGGGCTTTATGGCAGAGTGGCCCGACGGAAGCCTCTCCTCAGTGTAAGACACATGAAAGCCTGCATGGAGTTTGCTAAAAAAACACCTGAAGGACTCCAAGATGGTGAGAAATAAGATTCTCTGGTCTGATGAGACCAAAATAGAACTTTTTGGCCTTAATTCTAAGCGGTATGTGTGGAGAAAACCAGGCACTGCTCATCACCTGTCCAATACAGTCCCAACAGTGAAGCATGGTGGTGGCAGCATCATGCTGTGGGGGTGTTTTTCAGCTGCAGGGACAGGACGACTGGTTGCAATTGAGGGAAAGATGAATGCGGCCAAGTACAGGGATATCCTGGACAAAAACCTTCTCCAGAGTGCTCTGGACCTCAGACTGGGCCGAAGGTTTACCTTCCAACAAGACAATGACCCTAAGCACACAGTTAAAATAACGAAGGAGTGGCTTCACAACAACTCCGTGACTGTTCTTGAATGGCCCAGCCAGAGCCCTGACTTAAACCCAATTGAGCATCTCTGGAGAGACCTAAAAATGGCTGTCCACCAACGTTTACCATCCAACCTGACAGAACTGGAGAGGATCTGCAAGGAGGAATGGCAGAGGATCCCCAAATCCAGGTGTGAAAGACTTGTTGCATCTTTCCCAAAAAGACTCCTGGCTGTATTAGATCAAAAGGGGGCTTCTACTAAATACTGAGCAAAGGGTCTGAATACTTAGGACCATGTGATATTTCAGTTTTTCTTTTTTAATAAATCTGCAACAATGTCAACAATTCTGTGTTTTTCTGTCAGTATGGGGTGCTATGTGTACATTCATGAGGAAGAAGAATGAACCTAAATGATCTTAGCATATGGCTGCAATATAACAAAGAGTGAAAAATTTAAGGGGGTCTGAATACTTTCCGTACCCACTGTATATATATATATTTTAAATTGTCGCTCTTTTTTTCAAAAATTAAAAATCGCACAGGTGATCAAATACTACCAAAAGAAAGCTCTATTTGTGGGGAAAAAAGGACATAAATTTAATTTGGGTACAGCGTCGCACGACCGCGCAATTGTCCATTAAAGTAACGCAGTGCTGAATCGCAAAATATAGCCTGCTCAGGAATGGGGTAAAATCTTCCGGTCTTAAAGCGGTTAAAAATATCATTGAGAATTTTTTTGTCAAAGACATGTAGCTAAATACATTTTGGCCTAAATATATGACAAAAATTGAATATATTTGATATTTTTTAACTGTCAAAGTAGAAAATGACAATTTTTTCGCACAATTTTCGTCTTTTTTTATTAATATTACAAAAAATGAAAAGTGCAGAGGTGATCAAATACCACCAAAAGGAAGCTCTGTTTATGGGAAAAAAAGGATGTAAATTTCGTTTGGGTACAGGGTTGCATGACCGCGCAATTGTCAGTTAAAGTCGCGCAGTGCCAAGTTGCAAAAAGTGGCCTGGACGTAAAGCAGGAAAATCCTCCGGTGGTAAAGTGGTTAAATGGTCACGGATCAGAAGTGGCCCTCCTCCCATCCATCTGCCCACTAGCTTGTTGGATGGGAGGAGGGCCGCTTCTGATCCACGACCATTTAAAAGGTGACATGACACTAGGTTGATTCAGCTGTGAAGAAGGGAGCTAGTCTCTGGAAAGGCGTTAGCTTTCCAATCAGATGGTCCAGTGATGGGACATACCCACCCATGGCTGAAGTATTCATATTATATGCCTGCAGTTTTTAAACGTTAGTGAGTATCGATTTGTCTTTTGGGATTCAGTAAATTGTATGGTGGTAATGCACAAGGAGCTTGCACACTCTTGTATGTATTCTTTTGCTTTGGCTGTTCAGGTGTTTGGACAGCTCCGTGAGCTTGTCCTATGTTTGGGTATCTGTATTACATTTTTTGTGAATAAGTAGGTGTACTATGTATCCCTCTCCTATTCATGTGGGGGGGGGGGGGTGATATCTGAGGGCCCCTTAATTTTATAGGAGGTTTCCTAATTTTTAAGGGGGGAAGGGGGGCTCGTGCATTTTTTTTTTGCATCAGACCCTTTGGGTCTGGTATGGATTTCCTGGCCTCACGGGTTTTTTATTTTGCTGCAAAGCACTGCAACACCAATTTACATTGTGATGTGGTAATGCTTTCATTGCTGCACTAATGCTAGTTTTGTGTTTTTAAGCCCCATGTATGCTTTTATATTCACAAAACACAGCCTTAAAGGATGCTACTTCAAATGTGCTTTAATACAGTGGTTTTCAACCTTATTGAGACCAGGGCCTGGTAAATTCTTCAAAACCTTCTGTGCCCCAACAGAAAAAAGAAAAAGTTTATATCCAAACCATAAAAGTATGGAAATAGAAAATATATGGGCTCTGGATGGGACTGGGGGTGACTGTGAGGGATGAAGGTTCTGGAGGGAGTTAGGGGACTCTGCATCATACTTTATGCCCCTGTAGGTTTCCCTGAGGAAACTGGGGGCAACTATGGAGGCTGGGGCATCTGGAGGGGGCTGGGGGTTTTCAGAGGCAATGTGTAAGACTAGAGGGAGCTACAGGGGCTGGGGGACATTATGGGGAGCTGGACACTCTGCAGGAAGCTAGGGGGCACTGTGAGAGATTGGTGGGAACTGTAGGGAATGAGGGATCTTAGGAGGACTGGGGGCACTGTGGGCTTCTATGGGATCTGCTTAGAAGATCTGCAACTAGCTGGGGGTCCAGGAGGAGAAAGGTAGTGGCTCGGCAGTGGGCCATGGCCTGGTGGTTGAGAACCACTGCATTATTATGGCTGCAGCAATCAGCTGGATTCCCATCTATGCATGCTCAGTATTGTGAGTTTAAACCTTCAATGCACATAAACGTTCTCTGCTAGTCATTCAAAATGGGCTTGTTCACACATATGGCCCTGAAGAGGCGGGGGTGGGGGATAGGTTTTGAGCCATGACCGTCCCTCTTTACCTAACACAGTGTCCAAGGGGGTTGTACACATGCTGAGGCAAAAATGTACCCCCCCCCCCGTCATGTTCAGTGGACAATACCGGGCACCAAACGCCAAACTACCCTGCAACCATGTGGGTTAACAAAGGTGGTGAGGATGCAACATATCTCATGTCAACTGCACCCTGTAAAACGATCTACCACAGATGGCTTTTTAGAGGGACAGAAGGGCTGCCGCTAGTGTAAAATAGCCCTTATGCAAATAAAGAGTATATTTAGCAACGTACCTTCCATTCAACACACAAATGTGAATACGGGTTTTATTGTAGTGCACTACCCAAAAATAGTACAGGAGCATTGTTTTGTTCATTGAGGCTCATTAACCATCCAATGAAAATAAATGAGCTGCCTTTATTAAACACATGAAACTATGATAGTTAAAGCATTGATTAACAAGTCTGCAAAGATGTGAAGTGAGCTTAGTGATTTTACAGTGTTATGTGACAAAGCACATTGCATATATTGAGGGCTCAATTATAAATCTGATGCAACAGACAATGGTGGTGCTTCCCATTGAGACCAGCTGTTCTTCACATTCCTATGTAACCTGGGCAAGAACAATGACAGCTGATTTCTCATTAGTCAGATTTAATGAATAGCAAGCTCTTTCTGTATTAGGATGATTCATACCTCTTGCTAGGCATATGATCAGACTGAAATGTGATGAGATAATGACTGAAGACATAGATGTGTGACACTATGCAACACACTGCTCACACTGCACCACTTCTCCATGTGTGGTAAGTCCCATGTCTAAAGACAAGCCACAGACAACATTTAACTGCCTTAATTACTTTCCCATCTCAAAACTTACTGCCTGTGCTGTATGGATTCTGCTGAAAAAGTCCTTGACACACCATTAAAGCAGAACTGGTAAAATCCACAGTTTTTGTTTACGGGAACACTAAAAAGCAGTTTACTTACCTTATCTGTACAGGCTTACTCCCAACTGTATGTGTTGGTCACAGGCACTTTGTTGCTCAGTTGTTCGCAGGCCCTCTGACATCATCACCTAAAATTCAGGACCACCAGTGAGGATGCTGAGGTTCCATTCATAAGCTGGAGCATTGGAAAAAAGAGGAGAGTGCTGGCTGCTGAAGAAGCAAGTGACAAGGTTATAAAACATGGCTTTTTAATGTTTCTCTAGACTAAAATGAGCAATTCACCCTTGCAGTGCAGGAGAAGCTCAACTGCAAGGGTAATATTACCGACAGTTTAATTGTAAAGCTGATCTCCAGGCGAATAGCTAAATACACAGATTAAAAAAAAAAAAAAAAAAAACTTTTATCTCTTATGTCAAATGAACTTCTATTTCTGCCACATCCAAAAATGTATAAAGATAAAAAACTGCAGAACCCCAGTTTTGCCAAAGGCGGACTTTAATGGCCTTAGCATGAGACCAGACATTTCGATCTTTTAAAAATGTAGCGCCCTCCCAAACTTCCAGAGGCCTGGTGGTGATCCCCAGAGACAGGGAGGGCCAACATCCCCCCTCAGGATGCAGATTACTAGGCATGGTGGGTGGTGTAAAAGATAGAAAGATGGGTGCCAGTCACTTTTATGCTTAAACAAGGAGAAGTTTATTTCTCACAACAGGAACAAAAATGGGAGAGAGGGGTAGGGCACAGGACACCCTTAGTGAAAAACGGCAGATTGGCAGACTCCTTAGACAAAAAATGTCTTAAGACTTAAACATGTAGAATAGGCAGACAGCAGTAAAGAAAAAGAGCTTTTAAGGTATGGACTGACCTGGGAGGCAACTCCTCTCACCTGGGTCCAGTCTCCTGTAGCAATCTGTACTCTGTAGCATAAGATGAGAACTGACCTGGGAGGCAACAGCTCTCCTCTAGGTCCAGTCTCCTATGGCAATAGTATGCTACTCATGGAAAGGTTCAGGAATTCTGTGGATGATTCCATCTTGACGCTTTCCCAGGCTCTCCAGCACATGGCAGAGTCACCTCTGGTACTTCATGTCAGGTCTTCATCCTTTCCTTCATGCTTCCAGGCAGTGTGCAGGCTCTCCCTTGCAGAGCCCCGATCACATGGTTAGGCTTTGGGCTTCAGGCCTTCCCAGCAGCAGCTGTTCCTCGCACACCCACCCAGATCTGGGTGGTAAGAGAAAGATCAGCTGACTTCCTCCAAATAAATAGCTTCTCCCAGCATGCTCCGCTACCAGTGTGATTAACTGAGAGAAACATACATATTCATAACCTGACTCACTGTAATTCATCACACTAATGCCAAAGGTAACAGTGCCACCTACTGAAAAAAGGGAGTAATACAGCCAAACCAGGATTAGGAGGGAAATCCAATTACCGCAATACTATATATCAGCCAGGCTAGCTACCACCTAGCACAACTAAATGTACTAGCAACCCTGCTTAGGACAAGGGTGCTACAAAAATATCAAAAGTATTTTATTGATTAGTTCACGTAGTAAAAGAAGTTTATATTCTAAAGAGACATCAAAGACAGAACAAAAACTAGGACAAATTGAAAGCATCTGAAAACCAATGAAGCATGGGATAAAGCCCTATTACAGTGATTCCCCTATACCCAGAAGGGGGCGGGGAATTCCATCAAATCCAGGGGACACATGTCCTGTACCAGATCTCATCCACTGATCACAGGTGAGGTTGACGTGTTTCGCTGTACTCCCAATGAGCAAGGATGGATACAGGCACATGTCTGTTACCCCCGGCCTAGATAGCCCTGGCACTTGAGAACACTGGTCTCTGGACATTGGAAGTAGGAGGAGATGTTATGTGCATATTCTCCATAGCACGGCCTCTATACAGCTGATTGTGGGTTACGCTATACAAGTAATTGTTGAAAAGGCTCGACCAATGATGAGATATCAAGCCCCTTTATTAGCAAACATAGTCTTATACAGGAGAGGAGGAAAGCGATGTATCCCACTGGAACCTATTAGTCTGTGGTTTGAAGGCCTCCTCCCTACACGTCTGTCCCTCTTTTTTACGTTCCCAATTCATTTGTTTGGCGGGGTATACTGGTGTGGTGAGACCGCTTTGGTTCCCACGTTCATCTGAGGAATTTTAATACAGCCATCCACTGGGACAGTCAACAATGCTAAGAGGATTTCCTCCAATAAATGAGTCTTGAGGAAGCTACGCTTACAGCGAAACGCATTGACCTCACCTGTGATCAGTGGAGAAGCTCTGGTACAGGACATGTGTCCCCTGGATTTTGAGGAATTCTCTGCCCCCTTCTGGGTATAGGGGAATCACTAAACTAGGGCTTTATCCCATGCTTTGTTGGTTTTCAGATGCTTTTAATTTGTGCTAGTTTTTGTTCTGTCTTTGATGTCACTTTAGAATATATACTTCTTTAACTATGTGAACTAATCAATAAAATACTTTTTGATATTTTTATAAGAATGAAGTGTCCGGTCTCATGCTAATGCGATTAAAGACCGCTTTTGGCAGAACTGGGGTTCTGCAGTTTTTTATTTTTATCTCTTATGATCATCAGCTCCATCTTGTGGCCATAATATAGTAATATCCTGAAATACCTCAATCAGGAAAATACAGCATTAAGGCCAGTAGATGGAACTGACCATCATAGGAATTATATGTATTAGGCAAATTATGGTTAATATTTTGGACAGCTGTGCGAATGTATGAGAAATTTGCACATCATATTTTCTATAAATAGACCTCTACGTAAGGAGAAATCTCCCCAATGTGGACATAAACGGTAATAAAAACCTGTAATGGGGAGGAGATCATTTTCTGCTTCTAAATACCTCGTGAAAATATAGATATATGGAAAGCAACTTTATTTATTTATTTTTTTTATGGATCACTGAAAACAACCCGACTTCAAAAATAGATTACTATTGGTCACACATTTAAAAGCTTAGGAAATAGATTAAAGATCATGGCCGGCCTTTGGGGAAAGCGAGCTGTGCGGCCGCACAGGGTGCCATGGGCAACAGGGGTGCCATGCAGTCAGTTACTCACAGCCAGGACGAGTCACAGCAGGACTGTCTGAAGATGGGGCTGGCTGAAGATCAACGCACCTGCAAAAAAAAAAAAATTGCCACGGCCAGCCTGACAGGTACACTGCGCATGTGCCGCCGCCGCTCGGAAAGACGGTAACGCTTTTCTATTCTCGGGTAGACGGCACATGCGCGGTGACGTGTTGGCGCCGTGCGACGCCATTTTTAAATGCAAGGCGCCTCACCAAATGGTAAGTGAGGCCACTCCGCAGCCCCTGCATCTTCTCAGGAGATGCAGTGCTGCGGGCATAGTGCAGGAGATTCTCCAGGAGAATCTCCTGTACTATGCCCACAGCACTGCATCTTCTGTACTATGCCCGAAGCACTGCCTCTCCTGTACCATGTCCACAGCCCTGCATGTACCATGCCCGCAGCCCTGCATCTCCTACCCCATGCCTGCATCCCCTGCATCTCCTGTACCATGCCCATGGCCCCTGCATCTCCTGCACCATGCCCACAGCCCCTGCATCTCCTACACCATGCCCCTGCATCTCCTGTACTTTGTCTGCAGTCCCTGCATCTCCTGCAACATGCCTGCAGCCCCTGCATCTCCTGCACCATGCACGCAGCTCCTGAATCATACCCACAGCCATTGTAACTCCTGCACCATGGCTGCAGCCTCTGCATCTCTTGCACCATGCCCGCAGCCCCTGCATCATGCCTGCAGCCTCTGCATCTCCTGTACCATGCCTGCAGCCCCTGTATCTCCTGCACCATGCCCGCAGCCTCTGCATCTTCTGTACTATGCCTGCAGCACTGCCTCTCCTGTACCATGCCCACAGCCCTGCATGTACCATGCCCACAGCCCTGCATCATGCCCGCAGCCCTGCATCTTATACACCAGAGTTTCTCAACTCCGGTCCTCAGGGCACACTAACAGGCCAGATTTTAAGTATTACCTTGGGGAGATGCAGACTAGAATGCTGCAATCACTGAGCAGCAAATGATATCACCTGTGATGTATTTCAGTTTTCTTGCAAACCTGGCCTGTTAGTGTGCCCTGAGGACCGGAGTTGAGAAACACTGTTCTACACCATGCCTCCAGCCCCTGCATTACTTGCACCATGCCCGCAGCCCCTGCATCTCCTGCACCACGCCCGCAGCCCCTGCATCATGCCCGCAGCCTCTGCATCTCCTGCACCATGCCAGCAGTCCCTGTATCTCCTGTGCCGTATCTGCAGCCCCTGCATCTCTCTCTTATTTGTTACAAATATTTTTTTCCTCTTTGTGTATGTTTAGGTGACCAGGGGGCGAGGGGTTGTGGAGGGGGGGGGGGGGCTCTGTGCCACAAGATTAGCTCCCACAGGGCACCTGAAAACCTAAGGCTGTCCCTGTCACAGATGAATGTACAAAAATACAAGATGCTTCCTTGGACAAAGTATTTTATAGCACTAAGAAAAAGTGAAACAGTAGGCCACTTTGACAAATCCCTTCCTGCACACACTTCTCCTCCTTTAACCCTACACCCCTTCAAAAAACACAGTGCCCCCCTTTAACCCTACACCCCCCTTTAACCCCATACTCCCCTTCATAAACACACTGCCCCCCTTTAACCCTACCCCCCGCCCTTCATATACACACTGCCCTTCTTTAATGCTACACCCTCTTCCTGCACACACTGCTCCCCTTTAGCCCTACACCCCCTTCCTTTACACACTGCCCCTTTTAACCCTACACCCCCCTTCATATACACACTGCCCCACCTACAAAGTGCCTCCCTCTCTAGAGGTGACATCAACCTGGGATGAGGAGGTGACAGGAGAGGAATGTGGCACTGGCCATGTCTGCGCCCTAGGTGGCAGTGTGCCCTAGGCAGCCGCCTAGTTTGCCTAGTGGTAGCACCGGCCTTGTTACACCCTCTCCCAGGCTGAAGCTGGGCCATAGATGATGTGGTTTTCTTTCCTGCAACCATGTATTGTAGGAAAGAAAATTGCTTGATTCCCCCACACTCAGTATTGAAGTGGGAATCCCTCCTGCTGAGCTATTGTGTTGTCTCAGCAGGGGGTGCAGAGAGCTGTCCCTGCCAGGAGAACACAGTGATTATTGCTGGCCGCTATGGCTACTGGCAATAATCGCATCCTAAAAATCAGACATGCTGGTTTTGCCAAAGTTAATAGATCGACTTGGGTACAAGCAGCCTTCCCATAAAAGGCTCTAATCTCAGCTGGTCCCTACTGAATTGATTCGAGCCATCTGTGGCTGGCTTTAGCTCTGCTATGCAGGGGCTTTAGGAGTCTGATATGTGGTCACATTCACATACACTGCTTGCATTTTATTTTTTAATGATTTATTAATGAATACAGAGATGCATTCAATTGGGTCTTATATTTTTACAGATGTGCATCACCACTCCTCCCTAGAATATATTGGAAGAATATGTCTAATTAAGGGTAACAAGCTTGCCTCCCATGATGCTGTGGGGCTTTCTCCCTGCACTAGGATGAGTTGGGAAGCATAATATACTGGAAAAAGTTGGCTGAGGCATTTTGGAAAAATGTCAGGGACTGGTGACTGGAAGAATTTAAATTTTATTTGTTCTCCCACTGCAAGCAAAAAAATGTGTTGCTTTAGATCACATGTCAAACACAAGGCCCGTGGGCCGAATCCGGCCCTCCAAGCCATTTCATGTGGCCCTCGCACCTCTCTTGCAGCTGCAGCAATCCCCTTGTTTCTTCCTCCACCTTGTCTCAGCAGTCAGCAACAGAAAGGAGGACAGAACTCCTCCTCCAGGTCCTGCGCCTCTCCAAGCAGGTGCGGAGAAGATTTTATCTTCCCCTCCCCTTCTCATCTCAGCAGTTGGCAGCAGAGAAAAGGACAGAACTCCTCCTAAAGATCCTCCACTGCTCTGTGCAGCAACCCCTCATCTCCATTTTCCCTGGTCTCAGCATTCAGTAGACTCCAGTCCTCCTCCAGACCCTGCATTTTCTGATTCACAGCTCCAACCCAGCCTGGTATGCACTGTGATGTAAGGGAGATTGAGGGACTCTTGACTTCTAATGGTGAGGGGGCTCTTGGCATCTGATGTAGGGGGGTGCTCTGGACATCTAGTCGTACAGATACAACCGGCCCTTTGAGGGCAATCATAATGCTGATGCGGCCAGCAATGAAATTGACACCCCTGCTTTAGATATTATTGATGCTTTATTATAAAAGACAAAAATATACCTGATTTGTTTTTAATTTGGACCAATCGCTGTACAGAACCACAATGTTAGCTCCAAATAGTGAGCTTGTTAAAAATAAATTCAACTGAATACAGAGTGATTTATGAGGTAATTTACTGAGCTATTTTTACTCTGATATCCCAAGCGTATTAAATGATGTATCCTTTTCTAAAAAAACAACGTTTACCAGCTACCCCCATGTGTAGGAAAGGAGAGAGCGGCGCCAGCTTAGTATGTGTAGGCCATCTTATCTAAAGTAACCCTTGACCTGTATATTCTTGCTGCTACTTCCTCGCTACTTGTTTTACAAGCAACCCCTTATGCTTTTAAACAAATAATACATTTAACATATATTTAAAATATTATTCATCATGGAAAACTATTTTTTTAATTTTTAATAACATTTTTATTTTATTACTTTATACTTTAGGGCCATTCAAACACTAGCAGTTGATTTTGATATGTTATGTTGCGTGTTAACGTGTCTAGTATTAAAGCTAGCCTAACATGAAAATGTGAATCATAAACAATTGCCATTTTTTTCGAATACCGTTTTTACTTTTTTTTTTTTTTTTCATTTCTCAGAATCAGCCTTCTGTTTGGAACCACTGTGGAACATGCCTGCAGAATGAGCATCAGCATTACTGCCTATGGTCCCCATTGGAGACAAATGAAAAAGTAATAACACAGGGGAGCAAATGGGAGACAAGGAGAGAGCACTGTCACCACATAACAGACGATGCCTACGGTAGGCCATACATTATGCAGTTTTCTTTCCTTCAACCACAGTCAGTGTTGATGGGGGAATCCTTCCCACTGTGCTTTTGTATTCTGACACTGGAAGGATTCTAAAGCCCAGCAGTGATTAAACAAAAAAAAAAAACCCAACAGGCTGGTTGTACTGAAGTCGATCGGTAGATCAGTACAACCAGCCTGCCCATAGATGGATCTAAAATCAGCCAGCTGAACTGGCCGAATTCCAATCTGTCTACGGCCGGATTTAGGAAAGGCTTTCATGGCAGGACCACCAGGAACTTTGGGAATTTGGCAATACGTATCCTTACAGTGGGACGCCCCTGCAGTGCAGGAGTTAAATGCTTGTTAAGTCTAGGGGGGAGATAAAGAGGTTGTATTACTTACCTTAACCCTCCCTGACCTCTTCTCCACAAAGGTCCAGCCTGATGGTGATCCCTCTGTAATCACATAAAATGCAGGGCTATTACCCCTACATACACATACATACAACCCTATGTATATAACCCTACATACAACCCTACAAAAATGACACACATTCCCCTGAGAGCAGGTGTCCCCAACCCCTGGGCCATGGATTGGTGTCGGTCTGTGGCCAGTTGCTAATCAGGTCGCACAGCAGGAGATGAGCGGTGACTGCATGGGGCTATCACAGACCGCAGTCGTCGCTCATCTCCTACTGTGTGGCCATGCCCATGTGTCCTTTCTCAGTTTCTCCACCCTAAACCGGCCAACAAGGTCATCCTATCAGCAGTGCAGGGGTGGGAGGAGCTGCAGATCTGAATGGAGAGATCCTCCCGCCCCCTGCCCTGCTGATTGGATGACATAGTCGGCCGGGCTCGTGGGCAGAGGAGCTGGGAGAGGACACGTGGATTGCCTCTGCCCTGCATGTAGGAGTCTTGAGCAGGGGAGGCAGAGATTGATGTTAGAGAAGAAAAGGAGGGGAGGGGGCAGGCTGCAGGGGCACAGTGATGGAAAGGGGGCATTGTAATATAAAGGGGACTGTACAGTAAAGGGGAATTGTTACATGCAGTCCCCTTTATATCAGAGTGCCCTTGCCCTTTTACATCATAGCCCCTCTTTACATTACAGTAAAGTCCCTTTTTTTATCACAGTGCTCCCTTTACATCACAGCCCACATTTACATTACAGTGCCCCCTTTACAGTGCAGTCCTCTTTGCCACTTTTCCACTGCAAGTACCGGCTCGGCTCTACTCGGCCCTGCTTGGCCCGGTTTGGTTTTCCACTGCGTGGTACCGCATGGTACGGTGTTGGAACAGTTCGGTACGATTTGGTATGGTTTACTTTTCCACTAAAGTAGTACTAAAGTAAGTGGGTGGGATAACAACGATTCTCTGACCAATCAGTGGCTAGTAGTGACTGCATGCAAAGGATTGTCGGATATGGTACCGGTATGGTACCTCTTGGAACCACAATCGAGGTGGTACTGTTTTAGAGAGCCGTACCGTTCGGTTCCAAGTAGTGGAAAAGCTCTGTCGTACCATACCGTACCGAACCGTTCCTACACCATACCATGCGGTATCAGCAGTGGAAAAGCACAAAAGCGAGCCGAACCGTTCAGTTCCATGCAATGGAAAAGCCCCATTTATGTCACAGCGCCTCCTATACAATGCAGCCCCCTTTATAACACAGTGCCCCCTTTGCACTGTAAAAGGGGCACTATAATGTGAAGGGGGGCTGTGATGTAGTTTACATCACAGCCCCCTTCATATTCCAGTGCCCCCTTTACAGAGCAGTCCCCATTACATTAAGAGGGGCTGTGATGTGAAGGAGAAATGATGACACTGTGGGACTGCATTAAAGGGGAAAATGTGATGTAAAGGGGGACTGTAAAAAAAGGGGGACTGCACTGTAAAGGGGGCATTGTAATGTAAAGGGGGGCTGTGATCTAAAGGGGACTGCATTGTAAAGGGGACACTGCAATGTAAAGGGGGGGACTGTGGACACTGATATAAAGGGGGGAATGTGCTTTAAAAGGGGGTTGTGGTGTGAAGGGGCTGAGCACAGACTTTGTAAATATCCCATCCCGTGACCCGTCCACCACAACCACCATCCTCCCCTGGTCCCTAGGAAAATTTGCTGTCAAGTAAACCGCCCCCATTCACACTTGAGCGATTTGAACCAATATTCTATTGTGCCTGTTCGTATTTGAGATATGTGATGTCACTCAACTAAAAAAAAAAAAAAAATAATCTTTAGAACATGCTTGCAATGATTGCATATTTTGGCCTCAAAAGACTTAATGGTTGTTTTTGGTGTCTAACAACCATCGCCATCTCCTAGTATTTGAATTTCCATTAGGTAAACAAAAATGTTGAAGCCTGAAGAGGTTGGAAACATACAAAAAAATGCTCCAAAATCACAGGAAACCTCTCAAGTGTGAAACTACACATACAGTACTGGTACGACCATGAACTGCAAAATTCTTACATGCTCTTGAAAGGTTTTAGCAATGTTCTCAGACCCCTTGCTGAAAGTCACATTCTAAGTATATCAGGAAAGCAACAGATATTTCAGCCAATTAAAATGACAGAGTGTATATAACTTACAGTAGCTCACAAAAGTGAGAACACCCCTCACATTTTTGTAAATATTTTATCATATCTTTTCATGTGACAACAATGAAGAAATTACACTTTGCTACAATGTAAAGTAGTGAGTGTACAGCTTGTATAACAGTGTAAATTTGCTGTCCCCTCAAAATAACTCAACACACAGCCATTAATGTCTAAACCGCTGGCAACAAATACGAGTACATCCCTAAGAGAAAATGTCCAAATTGGGCCCAATTAGCCATTTTTCCCTCTTGTCTTGTGACGTGTTACAAAGTCTCAGGTGTGAATGGGGAACAGGTGTGTTAAATTTGGTGTTATCACTCTCACTCTCTTTTACTGGTCACTGGAAGTTTAATATGGCACTTCATGGCAAAAAACTCTCTGAGGATCTGAAAAAGGAATTTTTGCTCTACATAAAGATGGCCTAGGCTTTAAGAAGATGGCCAAGACCCTGAAACTGAGCTGCAGCACAGTGGCCAAGACCATACAGCGGTTAAACAGGACAGGTTCCACTCAGAACAGGCCCTGGCCATGGTCGACCAAAGAAGTTGAGTGCACGTGCTCAGTGTAATATCCAGGGGTTGTCTTTGGGAAATAGATGTATAAGTACTGCCACCATTGCTGCAGAGGTTGAAGGGGTGGGAGGTCAGCCTGTCAGTGCTCAGACCATACACCGCACACTGCATCAAATTGGTCTGCATGGCTGTCACACCAGAAGGAAACCTATTCTAAAGATGATGCACAAGAAAGCCCACAAACAGTTTGCTGAAGACTAGCAGACTAAGTACTGTACATGGATTGTTGGAACCATGTCCTGTGGTCTGATGAGACCAAGATAAACTTATTTGGTTCAGATGGTGTCAAGCTTGTGTGGCGGCAACCAGGTGAGGAGTACAAAGACAAGTGTAGCACTGCCCCCTAGGGAGCTGCTGAGAATTACACTTATTGGATTCCCTGGGTTACCCATAGCAACAGTCTATAGAAACCTATCTCTTTAAATACTCAGCTCAGACAATGAACAGTCCAGGGGATTTGATTTTTTTGTGTTTTATTGGAACTTGGATGGGAGAAGGGATGAGTGGGATACTCCAACTTGAACTATGCCCAATTCCTGATTACAACCGACTGTAGAACGCAGCAAGGCCGCTGCTTCACCTTGCCACTGAAGTGAAGATAAAGAATATGTACTCTTGTTTAGGTTACTCTTAAGGGTCTAACTTGGCACCCCCCTTCTCACTGATTGTGTGTGCTGACCTTCTGTCCACTGACACCCTACTGAAGTGGTCCTCTTCCTAGGCAGACCCCTGGCAGGCTCCCTGGTACTCATGGACACTGTTTTTGTCAAGGCCGCTCTGCTTCTAACTCCACTTGTCAGCTTTCTGGATCTCTTGGCTCAGCACCACACTCTACCTCACCTGGCCGACTGCCTGTAACCACCTTCCATGCAGACAGGAGGATAGACAGCCATCAGCCTCCTCCTGGGACCTGGCTTCCCGCCCAAAGACACCCTGTCACTTGTGCCCCTGGCTTTTATGACGTATCCCAGGATGCACCACTCTTGTGACAACCCACTAGGACAGCCACAAAAGCCTATGTGTCACTGGCTGGGTTTCCTCTGCTGTCCAACTGGCTCCCCTATTGGATACAGTAGGAACACTCCCTCAGCCCAGGTGAATCACCCACTGGGCACATGCAACATGCATAACTACAGATCAGGCTCCCCTGTGAAGCAGACAGAGCAAACTATTCTTTTTCCTAGCACCTACCTAGGAGGGTGCTACACAAGTGTGTCTTGCCCACAGTCAAGCATGTTGGTGGGAGTGTCATGGTCTGGGGCTGCATGAGTGCTGCCGGCACTGAAGAGCCACAGTTCATTGAGGGAACAATGAAGGCCAACATGTAGTGTGACTTACTGAAGCAGAGCATGAACCCCTCTCTTCAGAGACTGGGCTGCAGGGCAGTATTCCAACATGATAACAACCCCAAACACACCTCCAAGGCGACCACTGCCTTGCTAAAGAAGCTCAGGGTAAAGGTGATGGACTGGCCAAGCATGTCTCAAGACCTAAACCCTATTGAGCATCTGTGAGGCATCCTCAAATGGAAGTTGGAGGAGCGTAAGATCTCTAACATCCACCAGCTCTGTGATGTCGTCATGGAGGAGTGGAAGAGCACTCCAGTCTCAAACTGTTAAGCTCTTCTGAACTCCATGCCCAAGAGGGTTAAGTGCTGTAAAATAATGGTGGCCACACCAAATATTGACACTTTTGGCCCAATGTGGACACTTTAACTTAGGGGTGTACTCACTTTTGTTGCCAGCAGTTTAGACATTAATGGCTGCGTGAGTTATTTTGAGGGGACAGCAAATTTACACTGGTGTACAAGCTGTACATTCATTTCATTGTAGAAAATTGTAATTTCTTCAGTGTTGTCACATGAAAAGATATAATGCAAATATTTACAAAAATGTGAGGGGTGTACTCACTTTTGTGAGATACTATATACTTATGGCTGTGTTGCCTGTAAAACTTCTAAATAAAAACTTATTGAAACAGAAAAAGACTCTTCCATCAATCATTTTCCTGAGTCTCCATGTTATCAGTACATGGTGCTCTCAAGCTCTCACAACTTCATATTGTTTACTATCCATTATCCTCCCAGTTGTCTTTCCTGTTATCTGTATTTATTATTTCCTTTTTAGCATTGTGCAGCTTCTGTCTATGGTCTACAGGTCTCACCCAGAGAAGGAAAGTTATCTTCCTAAATTAAAACTTAACTCCAGACACAACAACATTAAAACAGTCAGTTAAAATCAGTCTGTACATGCAGTAAAGCGTGCTTGTTATACTCACTGTGGAACCTAAGGGGATATTCCTCTACATTGTGTATAAAAGGCTGTTTGATCCTGTATGCACAGATCCTCCTCTTCTTTCACTGACTCCAAAATATGTCCGGATAAGGCAGAGCCTTTGGAGTCAGACTGCACATGCTCAGTTTGATGTGTATTGCTAGACAGTTTTTTTTTCTTGGGAGAAGCGCATGTGATCAGCACAGGGCCAATCAGCACTGTCCAGACAGAGAGTCAGGGGTCCTGGATCCTGATAGGAAAGCTCAGTGCAGTATGAAAATTCCCTTCTACAAGCTTTACCCTGAACTGATAGAAGTCATAAGACTGCTATATACTGCTTATACTTACAAAAATAATTGCATTTCCGTGTTCTGTATACTGTGGGAGACCAGATATAGTGAATGCAGGGTCCTGAGTTAAGTAACACTTTACATATATTCCTAAATAGCCACAAAATATATAAATCCACTTGTGAGCACCAAATGCTTTTGCAAACCTAGATATTACATCCCCAACTGTTTCCACTGCAGGCTGCCTGCACAAAACTACAGGGTTGGGCAAACACAAGACCAGTCACCCTACACAAGGAGAAAACAGCAGTGACCAGTCTTTACTACAGAAAGCTCCTACACAGTGGAAAAGTTTCTCACTAGATTACTACACAGATCTGGAAGAAATCCAAAAAGCACCCCAAGATACAAGTAAGAATACACATTTAACAATGTTTGCTTATCCCATAGTTTAGCTCCAGGCCTATTTTTTTTTCTTTGCTTCATTTTTTTTTTGTTCTTGATAGAGTGGGGACGATTTAAAATTGTCTGTCAGGTAGTTATTTCTGTCTCTAACCCCATTCAGAAGATTTTCCTCACTTCCTGTTCCTGTGACACCTATACAAGTAATGTTTGGCGTGGTTGCCCCAGGACAGGTCTTTGTCTACATTGGAGAGATTTCCCATCACTTCCTCCACCTGATGGGATGAATATCCTCAATAGTGACACATAGGGCAATAAAAGCTTGTTAGAGGCAACAACCCTTCCCTGCTCTATCTAAAACGGAGAACCACATCATTATATGCAAATTCTGCCAGGGGTAGAAGTGAAGCCCATTCATCTTGAGCAAAAGATGAAAAACACCGGAGATATTGCTCCAGGGTCTGGTTTGTTCATTCTGTTTAGCCATTTGTTGGTGGATGATAGCCCAAGGAGAAACAGGTTTCAATTTTTAGTATTCTGTAGAGATCCCTCCAGAACCTAGAGGTATATTATACTCCTCGATCTGAGGTGATGCTGCTGGGTACTCTGTGGAGCCTGACCACTTCTTTGATGAAGTTTTGAGCAGTTTCTGTTGCTGAGGGGGTCCCTAACATAGTGCCCACCTGGCTTGAGGTGGTTTTAAACTTTTGGCCGTCCTGAGGTACTCTAGCTTCTTGTGATTGGTAAAGATCAAAATAGGGTGAGCTACCCCTTCTAATACGTAGCGCCATTCTTCTAGGGCCGTCTTTATAGCCAGCAGCTCCCAGTCTCCCACATCATAATTATTTTCTGCCAGGCTGAGTTTCCTAGAAAAGAAGGCAATGGGATGAAGAAGGGACTTTGTGCCCTGACGCTGTGACCGGATGGCACCTACGGCATTTTCTGAGGCATCCACTTCAAGGACGTACAGTATGGTGATGCAGGGTTTGGATGTCGCAGAATAGGTACTGTGGGAAATAGGGTCTTTACCTGGTCAAATGCAGCTTGTGCTGCTGGTGTCTATTGAAAATTAGTATTTTTCTTTGTCAGCTGGGTGACAGGAGAGATAATAGCAGAGAAATTCTTAATAAGCTTGCGGTAGAAGTTGGCAAACCCTATAAATCATTGTGTGCGCTTCCTGTCTGTGGGAGTGGGCCATTCGAGGATAGATTTGACCTTCTGGGTGTCCATGGAGACCTGCAGCCAGCAGGATAATGCACCTAACATGCAGCAATCAAGAAGTAAATTAATCTAGGAGACAACACCAGGGGATGAGGAGGGGCTCCCCCCACCAAAACCGCCACCCGCAGGGCTCCACTGTCATGGCTGCCGCTATTTTCAATGGCAAACCACAACAAAATGGCCACCGGACTACACAAACACTGCGCCATGTAAAGAAAAAACGTAGGTTGCAGGAAAATGGCGGCCCTGCGCAGGACCACGAGGCATACAGGGACCCAGGAGGGAGACCAGACCTCAAGGACAGATCCAGGCAGGATGAGGTGGCCCTGGCAGAAGCCCCCACCAGGTACAACCCCCCCTGCACAGTCGATCATCCGGTCACCGGCGGCGCACTCCCCCGGCCCCCATCGCTAGTAAGCGCCCTACCCCCCACCCCAGGAACAGTGGCCAGACCATCCAAACAGCCCCAGCATATGTGGAGGGAGGAGGGGGCAGGTGATAGACGTGGCAAGGGGGGTGCCTGTGGGAAGGAGGGGAACCATTTCATTTAGGATCTGTATTTATGCCCACATGTGTGATGTTAATACCATGTGACCTGAATAGCGCAGCTAAAACCAGGAAGTGTTTTCTGAGCAATAGAGACAAACTGAGCATGTGCAGCCGAACTACACTTACTGTGCTTATCTGGACTTGTCCAGAGTGAATATGCAGGAGGGGGAGGATCTGTTCATACAGGATCACACAGATTGCTGGGGATCATCATAGAGCTGGGCCATCACTTCAAAGAACGATGTGATAGAGTTCAGGACTGCATTGTTCTGTTCTAGAAGATGATGGGCCCAGGACTGTGGTTCTCTGAGAAGCAGGGAGATAGCAAACCCCCCCTTGGTGGATTCAAGTGAGAAGGTCCATGGCTGCAGATCGAAATATAGTTTACATGAGTTCCTGAATGCCCAGAACTTGTGCCCATCACCTAAAAATCATTTCAGGGCAGGTACCCTGGGTTTCTGGTGGTGGTATAATCACTGCAGGTGCAGATGAGGCCCATTCAGGCATTAAGGGTCCAGGAGCCACAGCAGGTGCAGGGTTTGCTGAGGTGGAGGCCATGGATTTGATGTGATCCTCAAGCTGGAAATAACCCTCTTGCAGGGTGTTGACTGCTTGGATAAGAGAGGTAAGTTGCTGGCAAAGCGTCTCCAAAAGGCATAGTCCCTCTCTCAGTCTCTGACATCTGGCTGAGTGGTACTATCACATACCTGGTAGAGCTCAAGCTGTAGAGGGGGCTTCTCTTGCACCTCCTGTCCAACACCCCTGGTAGAGATGACAGGTAGTGTGGGACACAGAGTGGCACAAGGGCTGGTATAGCAGGTGGCACCAGCTGAGGCTCAACAGGAAACCAATGGCCGTGGATCACCAGATGGGAGCGTGGAACTTGAAATCTATGATGCTGGATCAGGAGTATAGCTGGAACACAAGCCAAGGGGTTGTCAATAGGGATGATCGAACTTTTCAAAAGTTCGGTTCGGCCAGAACATCCGAACTTCCCGAAAGTTCGGCCCGGATTTCAGAACCCCATTGAAATCAATGGGACCCGAACTTCGGTAATCTAAAAACACAATTTTAAAGCCCTAAAACCCAATAAATGCCCCTAAAAAGTGCCTAGGGTTCTGGGTCATACCCCAGGGACTATTAATCACGCAAAAAAAAGTTCTTAAAAATTGTCATTTTTGATAGAGAGCCAATTATTGAAAAAAAAAAAAAATTAAAAAAAAAGAAATTCTTTGGATTTAGTATCTGAGGGGTCTAAAAAGTGTACCTGTGAAGTTTCAGCTCTGTAGCATGTCCAGAGCCATAAAAAAAAAAGATCGTTTGTATTTTGTCACTTATAGAACAGGTTAGTGGCTTCTCTCTTTTCACACCTTGCCGGTTTAGTAGCAGGTGTTTTTTTTGGGCATATTTTGGGGTCTTTTCAGGCAGGCAAAACATCTGAACTTGTGTATATGGGTATATACACACATATTTTTATGTATATATACACCTAGACATATATAGGTGTGATAGTAGCAGAAATATATGCTTGCGCTAATTAAATAATTTACACTAATATGGCTCCGATCCTATAACACCTATATATGTCTAAGTGTAAAATACATATAAGTATGTGTGTGTATATATATATATACCACTATACACAAGTTCAGATGTTTTGCCTGCCTCCAGAGAACCCAAAAAAATGCCCAAAAGAACGCTAGCACCCAAAAAAAAAAAAAAAAAAAAAACGCCTAGGTGTGTTGTTGCAGGCATTTTTTGGGGGTTTTTGGAGGCAGGCAAAACATCTGAACTTGTGTATAGTGGTATATATACACACATACTTATATGTATTTTACACTTAGACATATATAGGTGTTATAGGAGCGGAGCCATATTAGTGTAAACGATTTCATTAGCGCAAGCATATATTTCTGTTACTATCACACCTATATATGTCTAGGTGTATATATACATATAAGTATGTGTGTATATATACCCATATACACAAGTTCAGATGTTTTGCCTGCCTCCAAAACCCCCCACAAAAAATGCCTGCAACAACACACCTGGGCGTTTTTTTTTTTTTGGCGCTAGCGTTTTTTTGGGCATTTTTTTGGGTTCTTTGGAGGCAGGCAAAACATCTGAACTTCTGTATACGGGTATATATACACACATACTTATATGTACTGTATATATACACCTAGACATATATAGGTGTGATAGTAGCAGAAATATATGCTTGCGCTAATTAAATCATTTACACTAATATGGCTCCGTTCCTATAACACCTATATATGTCTAAGTGTAAAATACATATAAGTATGTGTGTATTTATACCACTATACACAAGTTCAGATGTTTTGCCTGCCTCCAAAAACCCCCAAAAAATGCCTGCAACAACACACCTGGGCGGGTTTTTTTTTGACGCTATTGTTTTTTTGGGCATTTTTTGGGGTTCTTTGGAGGCAGGCAAAACATCTGAACTTGTGTATAGTGGTATATATACACACACACTTATATGTATTTTACACTTAGACATATATAGGTGTGATAGGAGCGTAACCATATTGGTGTTAATTATTTCATTAGCGCAAGTAGTGTTTTCTGCTCCTTTCACACCTACAGTATATATGTCTAGGTGTATATATACATACATGGGTGTGTATATATACCCCCTATACACATGTTCAGATGTCATGCCTGACTCCAAACATGTGCTCAAAAAATCCCTATAGACGCCTATATAGCAGCCAAAAAGCAAGCTGACGGGTGAGAAGCCATATCCCTGCAGCGAAAGTGACTTCAGAGAAACTAGCTTTTCTCTATAGCGGTCACCCTGACATGGAAGGGTTTGGTCTCCCTGCCATAGCAGTCAGAGTAGGTTCACCCTACACTACATTACGGTCACCCTGGCACTTAACACTTTCCCTACAGAAACTAAATTTTTGCATCTAACTAAAGTGTAAAGGAGCACTCTAACTACACTAGATATCCCTTTCCTCACACTAATAAATGCTAAATGACACTTTTGAAGCCAATTTAACAGAACTGCTTCCATTCTCTTCCATGTCCCTGTATTACAATGCTAGGAATTTGCCGGGGCTATCTTATATACTGGGGGGCGTATTCAATAATGATTGGTCTAGGGACCCCCTAGTCACTCCAATCACATTCCTAGCATTCTCCTGCCCCCTCAATTGGCTTTTACTAATGGTTCTGGTCTAATCACGGGCTTTTAAAGCCCATTTCCTGTCCCATTGCATTTTGGTCGGTTCTGGTTGCCGAATTCAGAACTTTTTGGACAAAAAGTTCTAAATTCGGCCGAACCTCGAACAGCCAATGTACGGGTCGAACCGATGGTCGACCCGAACCGTTCGATCATCCCTAGTTGTCAACAGCCAGGCAATGCGAGTACAGGAACGTGAGAGAAAAGCAGGGTCAGGATACAAGAGCCGGAGTAGGTACACAGTCGGGCAGCGAGGTACAAAAGCATGAGACATGAGCAGGGTCAAAGCACAGACCGAGGTCACAGGTAGGCAGGCGGGAATCCAGAGGAGAGCCAAGGTTAAACCGGGTCAAACACAGGTAAGCAGAATGCAGATCAGGGCATGGGTAAACAGGAACAAGCTGAAAGACCACTCAGCAAAGTGTTCCTATCATTGCTTAGCTTAAATAGGCTGTTTGGCGACAGTGCGTGCATGTGCGTGCACACGTTCGCGCATGCGCATGTGTAAATTTCTTCTTGTACACATGCTAATGTGCCCGTGCATGCACGCCAATGCCTGTTTAATTCTAACTGAACTTCTCTTACACCTACGGACTAAGATTGGGATGGCATCAAAGTTCATCTGCGTGTAAAGGCAGGTGACCCAACACGTTTGGTAATATAGCATATGTAGTGTTACAGATATTCCTAAATTTAATTTAAATACAATCAGGCAGGCCCTTGCACTACACAGGAGAACTAAGGAATAGTTTGCAGTATGATTCAAACATGGCAATCAGAGAGAGCTGTCTAAACTGTGATAACTGGCCTGCATACATCTTGCAGTGAAGTGACTAGCCTCTGGTGATACACTGAGATTAAACAAATCCTCCTACTTAAAGTGATTGTAAAGTCTTGTTTTTTTTTTTCTATTAAAATAACAAACATGTTATACTTACCTGCCCTGTGTAATGGTTTTGCACAGGGCAGCCCAGATCCTCCTCTTTTCGGGTCCCTGGCTGGAGCCCCTGCACGCCCCCTCCCTCTTGTTGAGTGCCCTCACAGCAAGCAGCTGGCTATGGGGGCACCAGAGCCAAGTTGCAGCTCCATGTATCCATTCAGACATGGAGCTGCTGTTCGGCCCCATTGCCTATCTCTCCTGATTGGCTAACTGAGTTTGATTGACAGCAGTGGGAGCCAATAGCTGTGTCCCAGCAAATCATGAGAAAAAGTCCCGGGTGGCTGTGGCATTCGTGGACATAGCTGGATAGAGAGGGGATTTAGGTACATATTAGAGGGGCTGTGGGGGGCTGCTGCACACAAAAGGCTTTTTATCTTAATGCATAGAATGAATTAGGATAAAAAAACCTTCTGACTCTACAACCCCTTTACGTTGTATGTGTTTATCTGCAGTCTTATCTTCTCTACATCCATTTAAAGTGCAGAATTTTTAAAGCTTGTATTAGCTGTCAGAACACAACTGGCGGAGAACTGAAGTTAGGAGTGAGTGCAGAGATCTGAGAGTTGATTGGAGGGAAGGTACACCCCCCCCCCCTTCACTGAGCAGTGAGCACACAAGAACAGAGCTGAGGCTGTCAATCAGCTGGAGAACCCTGTCACCTTTTTTCTCTTGGTGTCAGGAAAACGTTATGCTGATAACAGGAGCAGACAGAAATGACAGTGCTCTTAATTGAGACAAGCACACACTATAGAGGGATATGCTTTTGTTCATATTTCATGTCTGAGGTTTACAACCACTTTAACTGCCTTACAATTAGAGATAGGCTTGATGTTCGAGTCGAACAAGTGTTCATGTGTTAGCTGAACACACTAACAAACGGGGAACTCAGAGGGAAGTTCGCCCACTGACAAGCGCACCATAATGCACTGCGATTTCGTAGTGCATTTATTGCTGATGATTGGCCAAAGCATGCACCTGACCTGTATGCTTTGGCCAGTCACAGCACAATGTACTCCGAGAGCCATGATTGGCCAAAGACATGGTGCCTTTGGCTAATCATGGCTCAGGGGCTAAGTCCATGCCCTGCACTATATAAGGCTGCTTACATGACAGCCCTGTGTCGCGTGTTAGTGGAGATTAGGCAGGTAGTTAGTGGATTGTGCTTTCAGTCAGTTTAGTGCAGTCAGTGTAGTGTAGTGCTGTGCTGATTCTTGTGTAACACAGTGTAGTGCAGTCAGTGTAGTGTAGTGCTGTGCTGATTCTTGTGTAACACAGTGTAGTGCAGTCAGTGTAGTGTAGTGCTGTGCTGATTCTTGTGTAACACAGTGTAGTGGTGCCACTGAAGTGTTGGTGTATACAACACATCTGTGTCACCCCACTGATCCCATTTTTTTTATTAATAATTTTTTTTTTTCATTTTATTTATTAATTTTTTTTCAGCATTAGGCTCTGTTGCTGCAATATTAGTACTCCTCCTTCTGTGTCCCAGGTGCTATTCCTTCTGCGTCAGCAGTAGTTTTCTTTTTTTTTTTTTTATGGTGCAGCAGCACTAATAATATTTAGGGCATAATTGCTGTCCCCCCTTCTGCATCACAGATATTCCTCTTTCTGCGTCAGCAGTGGTTTTCTTTTCATTTTTTTTGGTGCAGTAGCACTAATAATATTTAGGGCGTAATTGTTGTCCCCCATTCTGCGTAGCAGGTGTTCCTCTTTCTGCATCAGCACTGTTTTTTTTTTGCACAGCAGCACTAATAATGTTTAAGGCATAATTGCTGTCCCCCTTTCTGCATCGCAGGCTGCCTTAGCAGTGGTTTCCTTATTTTTCTTTTTCAGCAGAAGCACTAAAATTATTTAGGGCATAATTGCCGTTCCTCCATTCTACATTGCAGGCATTCTTCCTCTGCGTCAGCAGTGGTTCCCTTTTTTTTTTTTTTTTTTTTTTTTGGCTTTTTAAAATTTTTTCCTTCCAGCAGCAGCAGTAAATGAAAAAAAAATGTCTCTATAATTGCTGTTCCTTCTTTGCAGGTGGTCGTCCTTCTGCATCACCACTGTTTTTTTTACATTTATTTTATGTTTTTTTTTTTTCTAGCAGCAGCAGTAAAATAAATTCTCAACAGTTGCTGCACCTTTATTTTCTTTATTAAAAAAAAAAAAAAAAAAAACCTATAATAAAATGGTTTATAGTGCACCAAGCACAAATGTTTTGCACCCAAGCACCATATTCCCATCCCGCACTGTATAATAAATAGGTATAAAAATTTCCCCCCAAAATTAAAAACATTAATAAAACAGGTTACAGTGTTACCCAAGGCCCAATTTTTCTGCACCTGTTTGATAGGTGCATGCAAGTTCAATTATTTTTAAAATTTTTAACAGCAGGGCCGTTCCTGTGCCCAGCAAGAGTAACTGTGAGGGGTTACAGTGTTGAGGCACCACTAGGGATAGGTGAACGATTTGGGACAAGCATAAGTTTGGCCTGAACATTGCCCATTCAGGTACTCGCCTAACACCTGAACTTTCTGGGCACTTAGCGGGATGTTCACCTGCTGAACGCACAATCAATAGGTTGTTAAGGCTTCCCTTCTGAGAGCTGAATTTTAAAAAAAGTAAAAAAAAATGTGGAAAAAACAGCTTTGGTATGGCTTTTAGGAGAACCCCCATGATGGAATTATAAAAAACAAAATGGTGTGGGGCCCCCCCAAAAATCCATACCAGGCACATTGGGTTTAGTATAGATTTTAAGGGGAACTCTACGCCAAAATAAAAAAAAATAAAAAAAATTTAAAAAAATGGCGTGAGGTTCCCACCAAAATCCATACCAGTCCCTTATTTAAGCATGAGGCCTGGCAGGCAAATAAGGGGGGGGGACGAGCAAGTGCCCCCCCCCTCCTGGACCATACCAGGCCACTTACCCTCAACATGGGAAGTGTGCTTTGGGGTGCCCCCCAAAGCACCTTGTCGCCATGTTGATGGGGACAAGGGCCTCTTCCCGAGAATCCTGGTTGTCAGGGTCTGCGGGTGGGGGGCTTATCAGATTATCAGGCGAGATTATCAGAATCTAGAAGTCCACTTTAACAAGGAGGCCCCCAAATTCTGGCCTCCCCTCTATGTGAATGGGGTACATAGTATCCCAACCCATTCACAAAAAAGTGTCAAAAAGGTAATAACCACAGGAAACAGTTTTTGACAAGTCCTTTATTAAAAAATAAAAAAATAGTATCCCGTCATGTCAGAAGGGGCGGTGCCACCGGGTTCGTTTGCCTCTATAGAACCTGTCAAGGCACAGATCGGGCAGACAGCGGGAGGCCTCCTAAGAGGTGGATCGTTTTTTACTTTTTTCTATTTTTTGGGTCCGGTGGACATCGTGATTGACAATGGATTTACATATAGTTACATAGTTACATAGTAGGTGAGGTTGAATAAAGACAATAGTCCATCCAGTTCAACCTGTGTAGGTGTGTGTGGCTGTAATCATCTCGCATACCCCTGAATGTTCTGATCCTTGAGATGTACGTCTAGTAGTCTTTTGAAAGCCACCATACTACCTGCAGAAACCACTTCTTGTGGTAGAGAATTCCACAATCTTGTAGCCCTAACAGTAAAGAACCCCCCACGTTGCCTGAGGTTAAAACGCTTCTCCTCTAATCGCATTGTATGCCCCCGAGTCCTCATGCAATCCCTGCGACGGAAGAGCTTTTTTTCTAAGCCTAGATCCCCATTGAGATATTTAAAAATTGCTATCATGTCCCCCCTCAGGTGTCTCTTCTCCAGGGAGAATAAATCAAGCGATTGCAGATGCTCCTCATAATCAAGGTCCTCCAGTCCCCTAATTAGTTTAGTTGCCCTTCTCTGGACCCTCTCCAGCTCCAACACATCCCTTCTGAAGACTGGTGACCAGAACTGGACAGAATACTCCAGATGCGGTCGGACCAGAGTTTTATAAAGTGGAAGGATTATAGTCTTATCTCTGGAATACATCCCTTTCTTTATGCATGCTAATTTTCTGCTAGCCTTGGCAGCTGCCGCTTGACATTGCATGCTGTTGCCTAGTCTATCATCAACCAAGACTCCCAGATCCTTCTCCATTTTTGATTCTCCCAGGGGTTCCCCTCCTAACGTGTATTGTGCTTTTATGTTTCTAGTCCCCAAGTGCAAAACCTTACACTTCTCCACGTTAAACCTAATTTGCCAAGTCGTTGCCCACTCCGTTATTTTGTCCAGGTCATTCTGTAGGATATCTGCTACATGCTGTGCTGTTATTGCCCTGCCTAATTTTGTGTCATCTGCAAAAACTGATATTGAACTACTGATCCCGTCCTCAATGCTGTTTATGAATAAATTGAACAAGGTTGGTCCTAGGACTGAGCCTTGGGGGACCCCGCTTACTACCTCAGACCAGTCTGAGTATGCGCTGTTTATTACCACCCTTTGGACACGCCCTTTTAGCCAGTTCCGTATCCAAGAGCAAACCCTGCTGTCGATACCTGCAGACCTTATTTTATAAATTAAGCGCTTATGGGGAACTGTATCAAACGCCTTAGAAAAATCTAGGTACACCACATCCACTGGTCTGCCCCTATCTAGCTCACAGCTCACGTCCTCGTAGAATGTTAAGAGATTGGTTTGACAAGAACGCCCATTTGTAAACCCGTGCTGGTTACTACTGATGATGCTGTTGTCCTTAGCAAACTCTACGATATAGTCCCTTATCATCCCCTCCAGAAGTTTACATACTACTGATGTCAGACTGACAGGCCTATAATTTCCCGGTATATGCCTCTGACCCTTTTTGAATATCGGAATCACGTTAGCTTTCCTCCACTCCCCTGGTACATCTCCTGTCCTAATACTGTCCGCAAAGATCAGGAACAGTGGTCTGGATATAACCTTACTGAGTTCCTTGAGTACTCTCGGATGTACGCCATCCGGGCCTGGTGATTTGTTTGTGTTAAGTTTATCCAGCCTTTCCCTGATTTCACCCTCTGTTAGCCATAGTGGCAAGTCCTGTGTATTACTACTAACCATACAGTCATGGTCAGTGTACCCCTCCGTTTCCTGTGTAAAGACTGACGAGAAAAAAGCATTCAGCACGGTTGCTTTTTCAGTGTCCTCTGTAACCATCCTCCCATCATCGTTAATTATGTGTGCAATATGCTCTGCCCTAGTTTTTTTGCTGTTGATATACTTAAAGAATTTCTTTGGGTTTTTTTTTACTATCCTCTGCTATTTGTCTCTCAAAGTCTATTTTAGCCATCTTGATTTCATGTTTACACTTCCTATTTGCCTCCTTGTATTGGTCGAAAGCCAATACTGTGCCTTCTGATTTATATTTCCTGAAGGCCAATTTTTTTCCCCTAATACGTTTTTTAACGCTAGGGTTTAGCCAGCCAGGTTTGGCTTTGTCTCTTCTAAATTTATTTCCCATAGGAATGCACTGCAAGATGCCTTTGCTTAATATATTCCTAAAGCATTCCCATTTTTCCTCTGTGGTCAGGGATCCCAGGGTTCGGTCCCAGTTTACCCTTTCCATCAACGAGTACAATTTTGGAAAGTCTGCCCTTCTGAAGTTAAGGGTTCTTATGTTCCCCACTTGCCTTGCTATATTGTTATTTACACTAAATGTGATCATCCTGTGATCGCTAGAGCCCAGGTTGTCCTGGACCCCTACCTCTGAGATTAGGTCTGGGTCATTAGTGATCAATAGATCCAGGATTGCGTTTTCTCTAGTAGGAGAATCCACCAACTGTGACATGTAATTATCCTGTAAGGTTTCCGTGAATAGACGGCCCTTATGTGAGTGTGTAGTCCCCTCTCCCCAGTCAATGTCAGGATAATTGAAGTCCCCCAATATGATGACTGATCCTAGCTTTGCCACTTTACCCAAGAGTGCTAAAAATTCCTGCTCTACCTCCTCCCCTTGTTTAGGTGGCCTATAGCCAACCCCCACAATTACTTTTCCCTTTTCTCCTTCCCTATGGAGTTCTACCCATACTGATTCTAACTCCATACTCATCCCTTCCGTAATGTCACTCCTCTCAATCACCTTTACATTATTCTTGACGTAGAGACATACCCCTCCCCCTCTTTTTCCTACCCTGTCCTTCCGGTACACTGAATACCCTTGGATATTTTCCAGCCAGTCATGTGAGGGGTCGAACCAAGTCTCCGTTATTCCCACTAGGTCTATGTCCTCCTCATGTACTAACATTTCCAACTCATCCATTTTATTAGCTAGGCTCCTGGCATTAGCATATACCCCTCTTAGTTTTACAGAAGTTAAACGGGATTGGTGGTTATGTTTATTCCTGTTTGGTCTGCGGTTCTCCCGCACAGACCTACCGATTGACGTTGTGGACCTACTGTCGCTGCTGACCCTACAACTGTCTTCAGTCCTTTGTTCCCTCCTAACTGACTCTACTTCTGAGCCCCCCCCCCCGTCTCCTAGTTTAAAAGCTCCTCCAACTTGGTGGCCATCTTTCTCCCCAAAAGAGCTGTACCGCCCCCATTAAGGTGCAGCCCATCCTTACTAAAGAGTCGGTAGCCGACTGAGAAGTCAGCCCAGTTCTCCAGGAACCCAAACCCCTCCTTCCTACACCAATTCCTCAGCCACTTGTTAAGTTCCCTAATCTCCTTCTGCCTCTCCTGTGTGGTTCGAGGTACAGGCAGTATTTCAGAGAAAACCACCTTGGAGGTCCTTTTCCTCAATCTATTACCTAAGTCCCTGAAATCGTTCTTTAGGATCCTCCACCTACCTTTAACTTTGTCATTAGTGCCCACATGCACCATGACCGCTGGGTCATCCCCAGCCCCGCACAACAATCTGTCTGCCAGATCTGCGATATGCCGAACGCGGGCGCCCGGTAAACAACAAACTGTTCGGTTAACGAGATCTTTTTTTACAGATTGCCCTCTCTGTCCTCTTGATAATTGAGTCCCCAACTACCACAACCTGTCTAACCTTTCCTGGGACACGGACCCCCTTCTTCCTGGAGCCGTCCCTCCCCTGGCAGCTGGGGGAAGGTGCATGCTCCAGCACTGCCACCCCTGAGTTGATATCCCCCTCAACCTGCAACTCGGCAAATATGTTAGGGTGTACCAACTCAGGACTGGCCTCCCTGACACTCCTCCCACTAACATTCCTAACAGTCACCCAGCTGCTTTCCTCTGCTGCTTGCGTCTCCTCTATTCCTCCCTCCTCTATGCTGGCCCCTGCCAGCGCCTGATGGGTAATGTCCAAGCTCCTTTCCAGCTCCTTTACATCGAGGGACAATATTTTTTTTTTTTTTTTAATAAAAGACTTGTCAAAACATGTTCTGTGTTTCTTACTTTTTGACACTTTTTTTGGTGAAAGGGTAGGAGTATAATGTACCTGATATCCATTTACGTGAGGGGGGGGGGGCGGGATTGGTGGGCCCCCTTGTTAAAGCAACCACTCTCCCCCATGTTCCCTGGTATGGTTCAGAGGGGGGGCGCTGGCTTGTCCCCCCATTTTCCTGGCCTGCCAGGCTGAATGCTCAGATAAGGGTCTGGCATGGATTTTGGGGAGGGGGGGGGGGGGGCTATACGCGTTCTTTCTTTTTTTTTTTGTCTGTATTGCCAGGAGCCACATTACAGCCACATTACAGCTACATTACAGCCACAAGCAAGTTTAAATGCCATTTTTCCCATTAGAAATGTCAGTATTGATGCAGCAGGCTCCATACATCGTACAGATGCGCCACTTTACAAGCACACTAAGGGAACCACCCCGGCAGGATATTTAAAGACATTTTTCATTTTTATTGTTTCACATTAAGCATCATTAAAATCACTGCTCCTTTAAAAACAATTGTTTAAAAAAATATTTTTGCATTGATACATGTCCCCCAGGGCAGTACCCGGGTCCCCATACACTTTTTATGGCAATACCTTGTGTAGCAGGTTTTCCAGGCATTGGGCCTGATATGGGTCTGCCATGGTTACCGGTGACACCTTCAGCCCATTTAAGCTGAATACCCAAGTGTGAGGATTGAGACAATGACCATTCCGGAATCTTTAGTTTGTTTTGTTTATTTGAACATGGGGATGGGAGAAGGGAATGAGTGGGATCTCTGGCTCAACTAGGTACAACTGGGACACTTTGCAGAAAAATGCCTGTTAGCGTTGTCTTGACACCAGCTGGGTGCCGACCAACGGTTACTGACGCTTGAAAATTGCATTATTACTGAACTGTGCTAGAACTTGACTTGTAACCCTCTGGGTAACTCAAAAGATCCTGGACTGTAGTGAGACTTGACTCTTGACACTCTGTTTAGCTCAAAAGTCCTGTGAACAGCTCCCTCAGCCCTTCACTAACTGAGGTAGCTCCTTGTAAATGCTTGTGCTGCTGCAACTCTCAACACTATACACTACACGCTGTACACATTAACTCTTCAGGGCCCAACCGCTGGCACCCCCTCTGACACTTCAGGGTCCTCTCACTAGGCACCCCCTTTATCGCTGGCTAGCTCCTGGATCCCTTGGACCTTCAACACAGCGGTCCCCTCTCAGCTAGGCAGACCACCAGGGGCAGTTACAGTACTCACAAACTTGGAATGCTTTCCTGAAACTGGGCCCCATCAACTCCGCTGGTCCTCGGCACACCGGATCCTCTCTGCAGCTCAGCTCAGCTCTCTCTGTACCCTCAGGCAAGCCGCCCGAAGGCACCAGATCCTTCTGACAGGAGGAGAGACAGCCGTACTCTCCCTCCTGGGACTCTGCTTCCCACTAAAGATGCTGCGTCATGCACTCCCCTCAAACTTATACTCACTCCCAGAATCCTGTGAGGCAGAATCTGCCTTTCTGGGGTAGATACAGGCCTGAATGTGTCACTGATTGGGTTTCCTGCACTGCCTATTGAGAACCCTTCTCATGGAGACATGACAGCCCAGCTGAAAATCATGGCCCTGCTGTTAGGCAGCCAAGGCCCACTATACCTTGTAGGGTGCTACACTTGCGTAAAAGCCTTTAAAATTAGGACTTTTGATTTTTCATGTTCGTGTCCCATAGAATTTAATAGAGTTTGAATGTTCGCTAGAACTTTTTCTCTGTTTGAGATGTTCTGGTGAGAACTGAACAGGGGGGTTCGGCCCATCCCTTCTTTCAATATACAATGACTGTAAACATGAATAAAGTATGTAGAAGTCATATATCTTGGGTTGGCTTCTGTGTCACACATCCCTGTCAGGGGTCAAGGACAGGATGTGATACAAGAATAAAGCATTTGCAAAAACAAATCTTGAAAATTCTGTTTCCTAATTTAGTGCACAGATAATACAGGGACAGAAGCAGGAGCTATAACAAACCGCCATGAATAACTTTGCTGAGATAAGTACATTATTATTAAAATAAAACTCTGATGCTTTGATTCTGCAGTTTCTTGTGGCATACCTAAGCTGGCTATAGACAATGTACTGGAAGATGAATAAGTTAGAGTAGGGTGGGTGGCTTTTTTTGTATACATAAACCACAGCTACTGCTTCCACTTCTTAGCTCAAGATCTGAACCACGTACTTGCAGTTTCCTGTAACTTCCCACCACCCCCCTTTTGTTCTCTCGCCAGGTACTTTTTGATGGCATGGTGACTCCAATCAAATGACTTTAATCCATTTTTTCTCTTATTTTCCTCTTTGACCAAGCACTATTATTCTTTTGGAAGTGCTGACTTCCCAGACCGTTTGGGAAACAGAATAGTAATTGCATACTAATGAACTTACCGGCATGATTAGTCTGTGACACAATAGGAAAACAGCGCATTGAATTATAATAGAAGAATGCTTGGAGTTAAAGTGTTACTTACCTCACAACAGTAAAATCAGTCTGTATATGCAGTAAAGCATGCTTGTTATGCACACTGTGGAACCTAAGGGGTAATCCTAAACATTGTGTAAAAAGACTGCGTGACCCTGTCTGATCATCTCCTTCTTCCCTTGTCCCAAACCATCTCCTTATAGAGCAAAGCTTTGGGGGCAAGCTGCACATGCTCAGTTTGGTATGCATTGCTAGAGGTTTTAGGTTTTTTATTTCTTGGGAGAGTGCATGTGATCAGCACAGGGCCAATCAGCACTGTCCAGGCAGAGGGACAGGGGCCCTGCAGCCTCATAGGACAATCAGGGGAGAATGAAAATTACTCCTACAAGCTTTAACCAGACACTGATAGAAGTCACAAGACTGCTCTAACTGCTGATGAGAAAATGTATTTAGCGGTTTATATTTACTAAAACTATTACATTTCCACTTTCTGTGTACTATGGGAGACCAGATATAGGGCATGCAGGGTCCTGGGTTTAGTAGCACTTTAAGGTGAAAACATTTATTATAGTATTAGGCAGGCAGCTATCTGCCAGAAAATGACAGGCAGAGATATTTCCTCGTCCATGCACAAATGGGCTCAGCATTACTACTTACTGCAATCCCTGTCAAACACAGACAACAATGCCTATATGGGGCATCACTGTAAAAGTTATCAGCTGCTAAAATCTGAATTCTGTTCACCCTGATGTATTTTTACTGAGCATCGTCTCTTCCCTGTATTAGAATAGCAACAGAGTGATGTAACATGTGGCAGCAAAGAAAGTAGAACATTTTAAATTCAAATGATACCAGTTATTGCCTAACTCAGTAAACTAAAATTGAAACTTTCAAGTTCATAGGGTGTCTATTAAGGCATAGTGCAATACAGGATCTGAAAATGGCAGTTATAGGATGTAACAATGTGGATTACTCTAACTTCTGTGGATGTTACTGCGTTTATGGTGGACACGTTATGTAACTTAACATTCCAGCTAGGAGTCTACAGTAGAGGTCATCTCAAGTCATCTTCCCCTCAGATAGAGTGCACCCTTCAATTAGGTCTCCTGACCTTGTCACCAATGAGTGAGATGTATTGGCCAGTTGAAGCAGAAATGGTGTTAAATATATGCCTCATGCCTCCGTCTGTCATCTGATCCAATCGGCCGGGCTGTTTTTAGCGGACAGGATTGGATTAGATCGAATGTCGGCGGGTGTCAGCAGACACATGTCTGCTGAAATTCGCCGCTCCATAAAGCACAATGGATAGTCCGATTGGGTCTAGCTGAAAAACTGACAGGCGGACCTGATCGGTCCATCAGTGTGAAAGGGGTCTTACTTTCAACCTACAGGTTGCCAGCAAAGAATTGTCTGATATTTCTGTTGTTTTCAAAATACCACTACTGAGTTATGTGAGCAGCCTTGCATGAACTAGTTTCACCACTGGCTAAAATTTTCTATACCAGGGATCTCCAAACTGTGACACCAAAGATGAGGAACTAATTCTCCCACTGACACCCAATTATGGGGCACTAATCCTCCCGCTAACATCAGAGAAGGGGAACTAATTCTTCCACTGACACCAATTATGGGGCACTAATCCTCCCACTAACATCAGAGAAGGGGAACTAATTCTCCTACTGACACCAATTATGGGGCACTAATCCTTCCACTAACATCAGATAAGGGGAATTAATTCTCCTACTGACACCAATTATGGGGCACTAATCCTTCCACTAACATCAGAGAAGGGGAACTAATTCTTCCACTGACACCAATTATGGGGCACTAATCCTCCCACTAACATCAGAGAAGGGGAACTAATTCTCCTACTGACACCAATTATGGGGCACTAATCCTCCCACTAACATCAGAGAAGGGGAACTAATTCTCCTACTGACACCAATTATGGGACACTAATCCTCCCACTAACATCAGAGAAGGGGAACTAATTCTCCTACTGACACCAATTATGGGGCACTAATCCTTCCACTAACATCAGATAAGGGGAATTAATTCTCCTACTGACACCAATTATGGGGCACTAATCCTCCCACTAACATCAGATAAGGGGAATTAATTCTCCCACTGACACCAATTATGGGACACTAATCCTCCCGCTAACATCAGAGAAGGGGAACTAATTCTTCCACTGACACCAATTATGGGGCACTAATCCTCCCACTAACATCAGAGAAGGGGAACTAATTCTCCCACTGACACCAATTATGGGGCACTAATCCTCCCACTAACATCAGAGATGGGGAACTAATTCTTCCACTGACAAAAATTACAGGGCACTATTTCTCCCACTGACACCAGAGACAGAGAACGAATTATCCTGCTGCTGTCCCCAATTATGGGCCACTAGTCTTCCCACTGACATCAAAAATGGGTACCTAATCTTCTCACTGACAACAATTATGGGGCATGTTTCATCCCAAAGACACCAATAATGCAATTTTACTCCCACTGATCACCAAACCTCTGGCATTGTTTACTCCCACCGATGCAGTGCATTTTCTACTCCCACTAGCCAGTCTGTCTCCCCTAAAGTTGCAAGGGTAGTAAACTGGTCCTTTGTTTTAAAAGTTTGGAGACCCCCTGATCTATACCATCAATAATTTATGCTGGTGCTCAATCCCTTTCCTAATATACACTTTTGGCGTCCTCTCTAAATCAGGTCAATCATGTTCAAGCAGTTGTCCAACACTTTACCTAAACTTCCACCTCTTCAAAAATGCTGTTCTGTTATCCTATGCAGTGCATCCACAATATGACTCACGGTAACCTAAAGACGAATCAATCATTATACAAGAGGAGTCCAAAAGCGTATATTCAGACTAGGATTAGGTGTCAGCATTATTTATTTATGGTATAGAGATTACCTGACATCTTGCAACCCCTGCAAAGTCACCCACCACATCAAGGTTGTAGATTATGAGATTTTGTTAACTGCCTCTGGGTCAGAAATTCTGGTAAGACAGCAAATCCAACAAATATTTTCCATGAACCATTCTCTGGTAGGAGAGCTTTTTAGTCCACCCCATCCTGAACAAAGAGTTGTGGGTACAACTAATATGCTTACCCACTGGAAGGGTATAGGGTCTATGGCTAAAAATGTGAATGTGCCAACTGGTTTAGCGCTTTTTTAGAACTATTTCTGAAAATTGGGTCATACCCTACTTGTGCAGGAGTCTTGTATCAATCAAACTTATGTTATATCCATAGGAAGTTTATGTACCACATTTTCTATGGCACTTTAGATGTTTTAGGTTGTATTTTAACCGTTTTTTGCATCCGCATGACTATTTACACTAATCAGAACAATCATTAGAATTATTTCCTCTTTAAAACTGTAGATAAGCACACACAGGAACTAGATGTAACATGTTTTTTTGTGTGCAGTTTGTTCAAAGAACTTTACTCCTGCTATATGCATAATTATGAAACATACATTTGGTTTTGCACTGCCTCTTTCCACAGCAAAGTTTATGGGAAAATTATGTTGGTTGCCTGATCTGGTTTTTTTTTCTTAGTACAACCCCAATTCCAGATATGTTGGGACGCTGTGTAAAATTTACATAAAAACAGAGTGCAATATGCAAATTTCATAAACCCATTTTTTTTTCACAATCAAAAATAGAAAACATCAAATATTTAAACTGAAAAAAAAAAAATGTACCGTTTAAGGGAAAAAACTATGGTAATTTTGAAATTGATGGCAGCAGCAGGTCTCGAAAAGGTTGGGACAAGACTGTGTTTACATTGGTGCAGCTTCCTCTCTTCTTTTACAACACTCTGTAAACATCTGGAAAATGAAGAAACCAGGTGCTGGATTTTTGGGAGAGAGATGTTGTCCCATTCTTGCCTAATATAAGATTCTAATTGCTCAACAGTACTGGGTCTTTGTCATATTTTGAAGTTGCACTAAATATTTTTAATTGGTGAAAGGTCTAGACTGCAGGCAGGCCAGCTAAGCACCCAGGACTTCTCTACTACGAAGCCATGCTGTTGTCAGAAATGCAGTATGCGGTTTAGCATTGTCCTGCTGAAATATGCAAGGTCTACCCTGAAAAACACGGGTAGTCTGGATGGGAGCATATGCTGCTCTAAAACCTGGATATATCTTTCAGCAATGATGGCGCCTTTTCAGATGTGCAAGCTGCCCATTCCATACACACTAATGCACTCCTATACCATAGAGATTTAGGCTTTTGAATTGAGTGCTGGTAACAAGCTGGAAGGTCCCTCTACTCTTTAGTCTATTTTAAATGACTCAGAAAAGACAGCGGCATTTCTGGATCATGTTCAGATATGGCTTCTTCTTTGCATGATAGAGCTTTACTTTTTGAAAGGCATGGCAAGTTGCGTTCACAGAAAGTGATTTTTTAAAGTATTCTTGAGCCTATGCAGTGAGGTACATTGCAGATTCATCCCTGTTTTTAATGCAGTGCTGTCTGGGCATCCAATATTGCATTTCGGTCTTGTCCCTTGCAAAATTTCTCCAGATTCTCTGAATCTTTTGATATTATGTACTGTAGATAAAGATATTTTTAAGTGCACTGAAGCACTTTGTTGCCACTCTATAAGCATGTTTAATAGACATTGTTATGTTGTATAGAATTATATGAATTCTTGCTACGCACTAAACATCTCCTGTTATGCTGTATATGTTTATATGAATTTGGTTATGCACTAAGCACTTTATGTGAAATATGGAAAGATATTGTATTGTGTAGGAGGGGGAGGTGTTTTGTAGCACCAGAGAGGTCTGCATATTTGTATTGATGTTTACATCAACATTATATGTTTGCATATTGGTGTTTAAATTTGTATTATAAAAGTGATCACTGTAGAGGGAGGTGCAGTGTAGCACCGCACAAGCATTTTCCATTTAATTGAGTTCTATCTTTTTTTTGATAAAATTAGGGTGGGGGTAGTAACTCAGTAAAACGTACCATAGCGCAGGATGTATTTATTTTCTTCTAAGCAAGGTAAATGTTTCTGGCCCTATGTGGGTTGTACAACTGTTGTGCTGGGAACACCTAGGCATCCTTTTTAGAGTAATTATTGACCACTTTTTGGGACTAATGTGTGAGGCACTAGAGGTGGGACAGGTATTTCAACAAGTTATATAATAAAACATATCAAAGACCACCCAGAGAATGACCAAGAGTGTCACAAGGAGCTATTGTGTGAGAGGTGCTATATGGGGCAATAGTGGAGATGGAAATACAAGTAGCAGAGCTGGCTCTCATTGACCACCGGTGGGCTTCTATCAAGAGGTCAGAGATCTGTGTAGCATGGAGCTAATGTTTACAGTATGAGACGTGTTGGTGTTACTGTAGATGAATGAGATTTTGTGACAGCTTCCCATGAATCCATAGAAGGAATTCTACTGTTACGCAAGTTTTGCTGATTTCTGAACAGATACCAGCAACTCTGGTGAGTGCTTAGAGTATATATTAGTGGTTGTGATCACTAATTGTTTGGGGATTTACTTGAGGCATGGCTTTTTTTTGCACAAGGCACTTTATTGATGATTGTCAGCACATAGTGGACTTTATTGTGGTTTTGGCATATATGGAATGTAAAGAGCACATGCCACTTTATTTGAAACAATATACTGTATGTCACTTTTCATGAAATGCACTATATTTAATGAATATTTTTAGTTATTTATTGATATATTTACACAGAAATTGTACATATATATAATTTTTTTTCACAGTGGACAATCAGAGCCAGCACTTCTACTTTTATTTCTATGGTAAGATTTTTTTTTTTTATAAAAAATACCACAAACAATCAGCTAATAAATGATACTGTGATCCTCTGCGCTCAAGGACTAAATCTACTGGTGTGATAATTGCTGCTACTTCAAAAGAAAATAATATATAAATTAAAATTCATCACAGAGAAAACAGTTTTTTCTTCTTAGAATTTCAGTAGCGCAGGGATGGTGATAATCTCCTATCATATATAGTATAAATAGACCAAAATGCATATGTGCATCAATGGATACTTAGAAATTAAAACAGAGTCCTTCAAAAGTCCTTTGTGAAAAAGTGACAGAGCAATATAAGGTGCATTTGATGAAGGGTCATTGGTGTAAATTTACAGGAACCACCAAAAATTGTAACCACGACCAGTGCCGGGAGAGATATCCAAAGTGCAGACTCACCAGAAAACCATGCCTAGCCACTCTCATGGAATAGGCAAATACAACGTGAAAACATCAAAGCTTCCTTCAGATGGGATATCTGCTACTGCTGCACACCTCCTCCTCTCAATCACAATGTGTGGAAGACAAAAGCAAAAAGCACCTCCATAGAGTGATATCGAGGAGATTGAGGAGGATACAGAGAAGATCTCGGCTATGCAGGGGATGTAGAGCCGGGAGACGTATCCAACTAAAAAAAACGCAGGAGAGAAAATTGAACGAGGGTATTTTTAACTTGAGTCAAGTGAAGCTGGACAAAAAAGAATTACTGTATGTTCTGGCGTATAAGACTACTTTTGAAC